>NW_028281259.1:692500-725000 GCF_059751285.1 Brachycentrus maculatus | reverse complement strand
TATGCTTCTTACCTGATGTTTTTCTCATTTAATTATTTTAAATATGCTTCTTACCTGATGTTTTTCTCATTTAATTGTTTTAAATATGCTTCTTACCTGATGTTTTTCTCATTTAATTATTTTAAATATGCTTCTTACCTGATGTTTTTCTCATTTAATTATTTTAAATATGCTTCTTACCTGATGTTTTTCTCATTTAATTATTTTAAATATGCTTCTTACCTGATGTTTTTCTCATTTAATTATTTTAAATATGCTTCTTACCTGATGTTTTTCTCATTTAATTATTTTAAATATGCTTCTTACCTGATGTTTTTCTCTTTTAATTATTTTAAATATGCTTCTTACCTGATGTTTTTCTCATTTAATTATTTTAAATATGCTTCTTATGCCTATTTATTATACCTGTTTGATGTTTTTATATTTTGCCATGTATTATTATTAGTTTTTTGTAACGTTTTTATTTGTGTTCCAGTCTTGTTAACCTTAATCCCATGTCCCAAAATGAGAAATGGAAATTACTCATCGGGAATATTATATGTATATATGACTTATGTATGTAATATGTTTATAAAAAATTAATAAATAACAACTTATTTACTAACCTACCATCAGGCTGCTTCCCCGCAGGGGTAGACAGAGAGGGTAGAACGCAACGCCACTCTGGATTTCAAAAAATACATCGCCTCATCTATATTCGTGCGTATTTTCATGTTCTTTACTTACTTACTTAAAACCTTTACCCGCACCATTTATGGTGCATAGGGCACTGCATTGAATTGACGCCGTTTGATCATTATTTACATGAAGGCAAGGTCTTCAGGATCACTTCCATCAATCTTGCGCTTCAGGAATATTTGATTTACTAAAAATAAAAAGGGGAAAAAAGAGATAAATTGACAAGTTTCACCTATTATTATCTCAAAATACATTATGATACGACACTTACCTCCTTTGCATCTGCGTGGGTCCATTTTTGATCGATTCCACGTATTGCTATCATGGTCGAGAATACAGGGAAATCCAGATAGGATTCACTTAATCAATATACTGTTTTGCTAGCTGATTGCGAACGAAATGTCTCGTATATTTTAAAAAACAGCAGTAAAATTTAATTTAAGATACTGATTCAAATCTTATTTGTCTTATAGAGGGAATAAGTGCATATACACACTAAGCCATGGTGGTCTTAAGGTGTTTAGAGATCATGAAATTGATCATGCAATGGATCTCTATGGGGCACTCAGTAGCTTTTCCACACTTTATAATATCGCTCACTCCTTTCAACAACGTCATAAATCAAAATATTTGGTTTTTCATGAGATCGTTTTTAAAGTTAAAAATAATTACGTCCTAATATATGTAATAATGATGTCCGCCTCCGTAGTGTAATGGTCAGCACGGTCGGCTACCATTCTGGAGGTCCCGGGTTCGATTCCCAGGGGGGGGCCAAATAAATAAAAGTGATTTTTTTCACTCTAATATTTATTCAATATTACCCTGGACTAGTACCTGAAGCGGAGGGCTGGTCACCTTTTCTTCGTGTGTTAACGATCAAGATAACACTGTGTTTATATAATGCAGTGCCCTACGCACCATTGGGGTGCGGATAAGGGTTTGAATCGAAATAAATATCGTAGTCATACAGGAGAAAGTGACCAAGTGCATGTTTTTATAAAAAACGTAATCATTGACTATTTGATATCTTACTAGCTTAATATTGCCTCGAAAAAATCCCAAAGGATTTTTAACTTGAAAGTATAATATATTGACTTGTTAAAAATGACCGAAAGCATTGATGTTTATTTTGTTGCCAAGCAAAAGTGACTTAAATGGCCCTCCTGAACATTTCGCGTTTTGTTAGTTAGTCATTTTCTCCTGTACGACTACGATATATATGGTATAAATATGTATAAAGTAAAATAAATATGAACAGAAATAAAAAAAAATTGAATATAAATTTTTGAATTACCTAACGTCCAAGTGACTCTGAAATCTAGCTACGGCTTATGCAACACCGTTTATCATGACCCTACTCGGGCTTCAACTTTATAAGTTTCATAGCCTATGCCTACTCGTGAGTGGATTTACTCTTTATGTTTAAAGTTACTATAATTTCATGTAATTCATGAGTGAAAATTCTAGGCAAAAACACTCGCTATGAATATAAATAATTCAGAGGTAAAATAAATATGAACCGACAGTATATTCTTCTTCATATACTTATATCAAAATAAATAACTTCTAAGTGGGGGCTTAAAAAAATGTTTTAAAAAGTGGACATATCGCTTACTCCTTTCAAGAACGTCATAAATCAAAATTCGTCAATTTTCAGTTGTGTATGTTTTCGGAATGCCCAACTATCCCAGCAAAAGAGGCACATTTTTAACTTAATATTTACCCGCTACAGGGCAGAAAGTGTTGTTTTTGCATTTTGAAGAAAATGTATTGTTAAATTATTTTTTTTAAATCCAAAATATTTTTCAAATGGAGAAAAAACCTTCGGGTTTTACCTTAAAAGATCTGTTGCACAGTAAAAAGTTTAATAAGTGGCTTGATATATATATTTTTAATACATTCTATTATATTTTTGGCTTGTCTCTGGCCAATATCTGTACCCGACGGATTCTCCAGTTCTTTGGACACGTTGCGCGTGGCAACGAGGATAGCCTGGAACGACTAGTTGTGATCGGTAGCCTGGAGGGAAAGAGAGGGAGAGGAAGATCCCCACACGATGGACCGATCAAATTAAGGCAGCAGCAGGCACCTCAGTGGTTGGAGCGCTACGTGCAGCGCAGTCAAGGGATAACTGGAGAAGAGTCATTGCTTCTGCAAGGGTCACAACCCTCAGCAATGAGGATTAAGACGGAGAAGAAGATTATATTTTTAAAACGATCTCCTGATAGATGAAGTTTTTTTTATATATTTTGTTGTTGAAAGGAGTTAGCGATTTATTGAGATCAAAATAAATGACTTCTAAGTGGACATAGATAAGTATAGGCTTAAAAAACAACAAAAAATGGACATATGAGTCATATATGAATTTCTCGATGCATCATTGTCACTTAACCTTTTGACGACTGCACTGGCGCACGATGGGGGCGTAAGGTCGGAGGCGTCCCGGAGACCTTCGGGTGTTGCGACACGCGGTGACGGTGGCTCCAGGCGCCTACCAGCCGCAGACACGTCACTCTCTCCGCCATGAGGAAACAGCGATCAATGCCTCAATTGTTGCCGGTAAGGTCGCGGTGTTTATTGGGGTCATTTACCATGGATTTCGTCGAAAATGCCATCGTATAGTGCGTGAATCTATGTGTGGATAAGCCATCAAGTAGCTTCTTGAAAGCTCGGCTGTCCAAACTCAAAACACAGTAAGGGACATTTTTTATGTAGTACAATTTTTTTGCATTTTTGGACTAAGTAGAATCTACCTAATCCAAAAATGCAAAAAAATGTACTACAAAAAAAAATGTCCCTTGTTGTGTTTTAAGTTTGGACAGCCGAGTTGTCCCACCGTATTCCCATATCTGATACAGAAGCATTCAATTCAATTCGATTCAATTAAATTCAATTTATTCAACAATTAATATATACATTACAAACAAACATTTAAGGCACCATTTTGAGTGTGTCCAAATACTTGTTCACAAAATCTGGATTATCTCCAATTACAGGAGTTATTTTCATATTATTTTTTGACATCTCATCAAAGATGAAGAAGAATATGGAATATATATATATATATATATATATATATATATATATATATATATATATATATATATATATATATATATATATATATATATATATATATATATATATATATATATATATATATATATATATAAATGTATGTAGCAAAAATGACATATCATTGACTTTGAGATTGACTTCTGACTAAGAGGACATGCCCAGCGCAAGTACTGTTGCGGTGAATGCGGATCTGAAGATGGTGTTTTTAATATTTGCACCTACATTGTCCCCGGAGCGTGACAATAGACCTAGCGAGATGAAATCATCAATAACTCGTTTGGGAGTACTCATATGGTATGTGTATATACCCCGTATGCATAATAATACGAAGCAAACAGTACGCGCGGTAATGACCGAAAATTCCGAATTCGCTATGTTACCGTCGACTGTCATGTTACACATATCGCTCACTCCTTTCATCAACATCATATATCAATTATTAAATAAAACACTTCGTTTTTTACCACTTGAGTTTTATTATAGACTACATGTTCCAGAAGTTAAGCTTCCATCATTCTTCAGGTCTGTATAGTAAACTTATTATACAGACCTGAATGATGGAAGTTTAACTTCTGAAACATGTAGTCTATAATAAAACTCAAGTGGTAAAAAACGAAGTGTTTTCTTTAATAATTGTAACATGTCTTACTACAAAGTTAATGCCGAAACAATAAATAAAATATCATATATCAAAATTCGTCAATTTCCAGTTGTTCTTGTTTTTGGAATGCTCAGAAAATGTACTATATCCCAGCAAAAGTGGCATATTTTTAACTTAATATTTACCCGCTACAGGGCAGAAAGTGATGTTTTTGCATTTTGAAGAAAATGTATTTTTTAATTATTTTTTTTATACATACTAAATATTTTTCAAATGGAGAAAAAACTTTCTAGTTTTATCTAAAAAGATATGTATGTTGCACAGTAAAAAGTTCAAAAAGTGGCTTGATATTAATTTTAAATAGATTTTATTGTATTTTTAAACTGTAAAAACGATATCCTGAAAAATAAAGTTATTTGTTTTATGACGTTGTTGAAAGGAGTGAGCGATATGGTACGGATGTATTTCAGCCTTGAAAAATCTAATTTATACGTTACTGATGTCTTAGAAACGTCTGAGACATTACTATCTATCATTAGAATCCTAACTGTCCATCAAACCTCCTCCCTCTACCTCCTTCCCTAAACTCCCTTCTTCCTTTGCCCTCCTTATTATCATCAATTTGTAATTTATGTTTTTTTTAATTTTCAAGTCCTATCTACCCTCTGATTGCTAACAGCTATATATGGTATCAAACGTTTTGACCAATATCACTAGTCTGTTTTTGGTTGGTTGGAAGATATTTCTTTTTAGCAATAAGTCCACCAATGTACTTATTTACTTTCTGTACATGAAGTTTAAATAAATAAATAAATAAATTGAAGGGTATGGTTTAGACCCCTCCTCGATTCTAACCCTGACTTCAATTCGCTCGTTATTCATTAATACTGTTATTATAATAATGTAAACCATAGCAAGGTTATTGATTTATTCCATTTTACCTTGAATCTGAAGAATAAAGGATGACAATAACTTACTTTAAGATGTCATATATATATATATATATATATATATATATATATATATATATATATATATATATATATATATATATATATATATATATATATATATATATGTATATATAAATATATATATATATATATATATATATATATTCATATATATATAATATATATTTAATATATATATATGAACGCAGTGTTTTCTTGATTATAACACATGAAGGAAAGGTGATCAGCCCTCCGCTTCAGGTACCAGTCCAGGGTAATATTGTAAATGTCCGTGTAAGAAATCACTTATATTTATTTCACCCCGCCTGGGAATCGAACCGGGACTTTCAGTATGGTAGCCGAGCTCGCTGAACGTGCTCACTTCTGAGGCGGATATGACATGAAGAAGGTGACAAAAGTGAATAGTGTTTGCAAAGTTATTTTTTGACTGGTAGAGGTCATTCACAAACTTTTAACCCAAAAAATATATTTTCTTCTTTCTGGCTACATCTCAACTTATCGTCTTTGTAGACTGTTCGGTCAGCTCTACTCATCCTCAGGTTGTAGGTCTTTCTGTCATGGACAACGTCACCTAGGCCATGTCTTCAAATCATGTTATCTTTCTGCAGCATCCATGAATCCTTTGGTCTTTCTCTAGATGTCTTTCGAGGAAGATCCATGACTTATATCCTGGTTCACAATGTGATCAGGTTCTCTGCGTCCTATGTGCCCATACCATCTCTGCTACCTTTCCTATACCTTACTATTGATGGCTGTTACAGCCAGGCTTCCACGAATGCGTGAACTCTTTATTTTGTCTCTAAGGAACACTCCAGCTGACCATCTAGCGGATTCTAGTTACATAGAGTAGGTGTCATACATCGTTCAGCGTTCGGAGCCATACAGAAGTTCTGGTCTGACAATAGGTTAGTAGACATTTAAAATGGTTTAATATAATCGTTCAAATAAATTATACATAACACACACAATTATCGTAGAAATAGAGCTGTGACTTTGTTTTTATGACTTTATAAACTTACAACATTTTAAGTGTGTCCAAATACTTATTCAGAAAATCTGGATTATCTCCAATTACAGGAGTTATTTTCATGTTATTTTTTGACATCTCATCAAAGATGAAAAAGAATATAATAATAAGCTGGTTTATGTGATCACTTTACACACGTGTAACATTCACTAATTTTACCCATTATTGACAACCAAACTACTCAAATTCTTGGAAGTTCTATATATATATATATGAACCAATTTAGAAACCTTGTTCTTGAATCACTAGAACTTTACTATTGGTGAGATGTAAAGAAGCTTTTTACTCAGCAGAAACTCTTATATTAGTATGTGAGGTTCGAATCCTGGATAATAATCACATACATGAGAAACGCCAGAAAATACCATTTTCATTTTTATTATTTAAGCTTATAATTTGACCAGATAATTTATTTACAACATTTTGAGAGTGGACTCAAAGTCAGCCCCGTAAACGCCCAGACTTATAATTAGACCATATTCTTCTTCATCTTTGATGAGATGTCAAAAAATAATATGAATAATCTTTCAAACTAATTATTCAAAATATACCAAATTATCGTAGAAATAAAGCTGTGACTTTGAAATAAAAACTAACTAACTAACTAACCATCACGCCGCTTCCCCGCAGGGGTAGGCAGAGAGAATAGAGCGCCACACCACTCTGTCCTTGCAAACATTCTTCGCCTCTTCCACGTTCATGCATCTCCTCATACATACCCGCCGATTGTTACGACTCCTAACCTGACCGCTTTCAAGTATTTGGCATACCTGATCGTGCCATGTATTTCTCGGTCTTCCTCTGCTTCTTTTCCCACTTACATTCGCCTCATAAATTTGTTTTACCGTTCTTTCCTCACTCATTCGTTCTACATGTCCAAACCATCTCAACACACCTTTCTTAATTTTATCGATGATGCTTAACTCAGCTTTGCATTCCTTCCTTATTTCACTATTCGCACATCTATCATACATCGTTTTGTCGCACACTCTTTGAAATATTGATGTGTTTTTATGACTTTATAAACTCCTAATTTCCTAGAATCCTACGGCCTTGTGGTTTCTTCGATCCAACCCTCCGTCATCATTACTGCTCTTGACATTTGGCAAACTGTTTATGGAGAACTTATCCAAACTAGTTTGAAGAATTCGTGAATCATTGTGTTATGAAACAGATAATGAAAAGGAAATGACAATACACATCCGGTTAAAGAATTAAAATGACTAGTACCTAGTAGAGTCCTAGTACCGACACCAAGCAAGCCAAGCATCAATCCTTGGAACCCAATTTATTAATTTCTTGAAATACTACATTCCAATAAAAAAGTTTTTGTCCGCCTCTGTGGTGTAATGGTCAGCGTGTTTAGCTACCGTGCTGGAGGGCCCGGGTTCGATTCCCAGAGGGGGAGGTGAAAATAAATATTAGTGATTTAACACTGTAATATTTATTTAATATTACCCTGGACTGGTTCCTGAAGCGCAAGTTCCTTGTCTTCATGTAAGTAATGATCAAGATAACACTGCGTCAATTTGATGCAGTGCCCTATGCACCATTAGGTGCGGATAAGGGTTGTAAATATAAAAATATAAATTAAAAAAGTAAACTCATTGCATAATTTAGAAATTTTGTTAAAAATTATTAATAAAATTTAATTATTAATAATAATCGATTAAATTAAAGTAACAGTCCTATTTTTTATATTTTTCCAATTTCTGTTCCTAAAACTTCTGCACAGTAGGTTTTTGTGTGTGTTCTCCACTTTACGTATGCGTGCGCATTTTCATATTGTTTTTTTTGGGTGATTCCATTAGTTGTTATTTTTGGCTGCTATGCAATGAATAATAAAAATAACATTAAGGATTTTTACGGAGTGTGTGAAAGTTTTTTTGTGAGTATTTTAATGTTTTTGATTTAATATAAACCCTGATGATGACAAGGTTCTTATTAAAACCGGTAGGTTAGATTGTATTCATAAAAAAAGTGGTTATAACAAAGTTATTTCATTTTATAAAGTACAATTTATTCACTTTATAAAATAAAACAACTTTGTTTGAACCACTTTTTATTGGTACACTTTTTCCAACCGGTTTTGACAAGAACCTTGTCATCATCAGGGTTTATGTACTCATTCTAAAACATTGAAATACTCACTAATATTACTCGTAAAATATGATTTAAAAACAATCCAATTTATTATTTATTTAAATTTCTTCATACACATAATTATAAATTACAAGAAAGTACTTTATAAAGCAGAGTGAACGCTGTTGAAATGCGCTCCCTCAGACGAATGTGTGGAAAATCATTGTATGACAGAATTCAAAACGAATATATAAGAAAGGAATATAAGGCTGAACGAGGAATAATTGAAAAGATTAGGAAGAGTTCTTTCCGGTGTGGTATGGACATGTGGAGCGAATGGATAACGAGAGAATGACTAAGAAAATATATGCGGCGAATGTGAGAGATCAGATCAATCAGAACCTAAAATCTGGCGGTGTCAAAAGTCTGCGCAATTGGAGAGCATGTATGACTAGATGTATGGATGTGAAGGAGGCGAGGAGTGTATGTCAGGACAGAAGAGTGTGGCGTTCCATCCTCTCTGCCTACCCCTGCGGAGAAACGGCGTGATGGTAGTAGTAGTAGTATAAAGTATTTTACCGTGCCGAAAGCACATTTTACGATACTTATTTATAAAACTTTATGAAAGAAATTGCCATCAAATACAACATGGTTGAAACATGATCTATTACAGATCTAACTTGACCATCCTTCAACAGCTCTCGCGTGAACTTAAAGACGATGCAATGTAGACTCCATATGCCCCACACAGGAATCAAATTTAATAAATGAATAGATAAAAGTATTTTTTGACATCTCATCAAAGATGAAGAAGAATATGGAAGTCTGGGCATTTACCGGGCTGACGACCGTCGTAGGCTGGTTTAAGTAATCACTTTACACACGTGTAACAATCACCAATTCTACCCATTATTGATGTTACACGTGTGTAAAGTGATCACTTAAACCAGCCTCTGACGGTCGTCAGCCCCGTAAATGCCCAGACTTCCATATTCTTCTTCATCTTTGATGAGATGTCAAAAAATAATATGAAAATAACTCCTGTAATTGGAGATAATCCAGATTTTGTGAACAAGTATTTGGACACACTCAAAATGTTGTAAATAAATTATCTGGTCAAATTATAAGCTTAATAATAAAAATGAAAATGGTATTTTCTGGCGTTTCTCATGTGTGTGATTATAATCCGGGATTCGGATCTCACATACTAATATAAGAGTTTCTGCTTAGTAAAAAGCTTCTTTACATCTCACCAATAGATGTCTCTAGTGAAGTTTTAGTGATTCATGAACAAGGTTTCTAAATTGGTTCATATATATAGAACTTCCAAGAATTTGAGTAGTGTGGTTGTCAATAATGGGTAGAATTGGTGAATGTTACACGTGTGTAAAGTGATCACTTAAACCAACCTATTACTATGAATAATTTGACCATCCTTCAACAGCTCTCGCACGAACTTTAAGACGATGCAATGTAGACTCCATATGCCCCACACAGGAATCAAATTTAATAAATGAATAAATAATAGAATGAAAGGTCAAAGATGGGTTTAAAAGAATGTCGCCATGCCAAAAATCGATCGTGATCCAAGAATACAAGCACATACCTCCAATCAGTAAATGGCATCTATTAGTCTATTTTAAAATCGTGAACGTTTTATCTTCTTAGCTGAAAAATACGTAACTGGACTTAGAACAGGATGCCCAGAGATGATTATGAAATATGTTATACTAGTATACTATGTAAATATGTACATATACGTATATCGCTTTGGCGTTTTTGCACACAGATAAAAATGACTTATAACTTATACCCAACATGGTGGTCAGGAAGTCTCAACCAATTATATTTAATATAAAACACAAATTTGGGTATGTCAAAACACTTGTTCACAAATCTGGTTTTCGCCACATCGCAGTCATCTTTACATCCTTACATCTCAACATAGATGAAGAAGAATATTGCATCTCCATATTCATGCATCTTGCAGTCCTTACATTTTTTGTAAGGTCAAGGGATCTTGCATCCCTTATGTCGCCGCGACCATATTAGGTCTATTGTGACGTCTCTCTGTATCACAGCTCACTCTCAAGACCTGCATAAGTTATGTAGCTCACTGTATTGGTGGTAGGAGTTTCTCCTCATACATACCCGACGGTTATTTCGACTCTTGACGTGACCACTTTGAAATGCTTGATCATACCAAATTTTATCTGGTTTCCTCTGCTGCTGTTTTAAACTGCATTCGTCTTATAAATTTGTTTACCTGTTATCTTTACACTCATTTGATTTACATGCCCAAACCATCTCAACACTCCTTCTTTGATTTGCTGGGTAGTGCTCATCTCAGCCTTGTAACCTTTCCTTATATCACCATTGGAACATCTACCATACATGGTCTTGCCGCACTGAGAGATGGCATCCCGACTGCATCTAGTCTACTCTCATCCTTCCCAAACCATCCCAACCCGCCTTCTTTAGTTTGCTGGATAGTGCTCATCTCAGCCTTGCACCCTTTCCTTATATCACCATTGGAACATCTACCATACATGGCCTTGCCGCACTGAGAGATGGCATCCCGACTGCAACCAGTCTACTCTCATCCTTCCCAAACCATCCCAACCCGCCTTCCATAGTTTGCTGGATAGTGCTCATCTCAGCCTTGCACCCTTTCCTTATATCACCATTGCAACACCTACCATACATGGTCTTGCCGCACTGAGAGATGGCATCCCGACTGCATCCAGTCTACTCTCATCCTTCCCAAACCATCCTAAGCCGCCTTCCTTAGTTTGCTGGATAGTGCTCATCTCAGCCTTGCACCCTTTCCTTATATCACTATTGCAACATACATGGTCTTGCTGAGAGATGCATTCCGGCTGCATTCAGTCATCCTATGCTTAACTCTATGCTTCACACAACATTAGGGACTCGGTTGTGTACTGCCAGTTTAGCTTTCGCTTTTAAGTTTTATTTGCTTTTATAATATTTCGTGGTTATCTAAGACTTTTTCACTGATATTATAAAGTACTCGAAATGTTTTATAGAAGCTGTGAAACGACATTGTTTTCTTTTTTTAATAAAGAGAAATATTTGTGTTTTTATTATTTACAGAAATATTCAGATTTCATACTTTTTCTGTGAGTAAATATGTATGTTATTGTGGTAGAGTGGGTTCGAACAGAGAAAACTTAAGAGTCCGCGACACTAACCACGGGACCAAAACCCGACACACATTCCGTTTTTTTACGCAAAATTTGTTTGATTCTAAGGATGCATAAATTCATAATAATGGTTTATTTAAAGCAAGGAGTATCCTACGCTTTTACTTTAGAAAGTCACTATAAATCTAGAATCAATTATTTTTTACGACAGATCCTATCTGGTCATAATCTTGTAAAATCCATTAAAAGTTACATCTAAACCCGATGAATATTCATACGAATATCGGCTGATGAAGCTATATTTCCAATCAAATAATTATATTTGGACGATACTAGCAATCACTTATGCAACGGAATGGCTTTTATTAGATAATGTTCGAATTTTCTAATATCCAATTTATGTCGTCCGGCCGGAAGCTGGGAGGATGTCGTAAAATTTTTGCGATTCTCAAAAAACCAACTAATAGATTTATATTATCCACTGACACTTCGTGATGGAATTGCATTTTTAATTTATTATTATATTATTTTTTAACATCTCATCAAAGATGAAGAAGAATATGGAAGTCTGGGCATTTACGGGGCTGACGACCGTCATCGGCTGGTTTAAGTGATCACTTTACACACGTGTAACATTCACCAATTCTACCCATTATTGACAACCACACTACTCAAATTCTTGGAAGTTCTATATATATGAACCAATTTAGAAACCTTGTTCTTGAATCACTAGAACTTCACTAGAGACATCTATTGGTGAGATGTAAAGAAGCTTTTTACTAAGCAGAAACTCTTATATTAGTATGTGAGGTCCGAATCCTGAATTATAATCACACACATGAGAAACGCCAGAAAATACCATTTTCATTTTTATTTAAGCTTATAATTTGACCTTCTAAAGAACTTCCAAGAATTTGAGTAGTGTGGTTGTCGATAATGGGTAGAATTGGTGAATGTTACACGTGTGTAAAGTGGCCACTTAAACCAGCCGATGACGGTCGTCAGCCCCGTAAATGCCTAGACTTCCATATTCTTCTTCATCTTTGATGAGATGTTAAAAAATAATATGAAAATAACTCCTGTAATTGGAGATAATCCAGATTTTGTGAACAAGTATTTGGACACACTCAAAATGTTGTAAATATATTATTAGATTAAAACCAATATTTTTAGCTTTTCCACTTTTTTTTATTTGACCAGCGACCGGGTTTCGTCGTTACCGACATCATCAGACTGGTGGGAGGCTATACAAATTGTTATGTTATATATAAAACAAGGCAGGAGTTGATAACCATGATTTGATATAATTTTATTGAGAAATTTCTCAATAAAATTATATCACTTTATTGAGAAATTTCTCAATCATCACTTATCATCACTATGATCACTTTACATACATGTAACATTTACCAATTCTACCCATTATTGACAACCACACTACTCAGATTCTTGGAAGTTATATATATATATATATATATATATATATATATATATATATATATATATATATATATATATATATATATATATATATATATAAATACATAAATATAAATATATATATATATATAAATATATATATATATATATATATATATATATATATATATATATATATATATATATATATATATATATATATATATATATATATATATATATATATATATATATATATATATATATATATATTATATATATATATATTTATATATATATAAATATATAATTTTTGAAACATTGTTCTTGAATCACTAGAACTTCACTAGAGACATCTATTGGTGAGATGAAAATAAGCTTTTTATTGAGCAGAAACACTTTTTCCTGTAATTGGAGATAATCCAGATTTTGTGAACAAGTATTTAAACACACTCAAAATGTTGTAGAATACATATTGGTTTAACACAGGATTGGTCACGTTTTGTCGTAGCCTTAATTAAGATTTCAAAAGAATACAGTAAACAGAACAGATTTGCATTTAAAGGATTTTTTGTGCAATATTGGAAATGTAACTCTTTGGTGAGAACCACAACACTTACTCCCCCTTTTCTAGTTGTAGAATGTTCTCAAACTATTTATAAACTGTCCAGTTCTTTCTGATCACCCTATATCCGGGCTACCCCGTACTCGTATGGAGTTCGTGGGTCCCTGTTAGTTTTTGCTTGAAGCAATGATTGATGTTGACGTCCGATTTAGTACGGAGAATAAAACTTTCCTATGGTATCGATGTGGGAACACAAAAACCATGACATCCTCAAGCAAGCGGCGCGGTTTTTACATCTGATTCCTTGCTCTGGTCAAATCGCAAAAAGTTCTCTCAGTTGAATCTGATGTCAAACATTGTATCGTAGTCGTACAGGAGAATGTGACCAACTAACAAAACGTAAAATGTTCAGGAGGGCCATTTAAGTCACTTTTGCTTGGCAAGAAAATAAGTATCAATGCAGTTAATTTTTAACAAGTCAATATATTATACTTCCAAGTTTAAAATCCTTGGGGATTTTTTCAGAGCAATATAAAAAAAACTAACTAACCATCACGCCGCTTCCCCGCAGTGGTAGGCAGAGAGAATAGAGCGCCACACCACTCTGTCCTTGCAAACATTCTTCGCCTCTTCCACGTTCATGCATCTCCTCATACATACCCGCAGATTGTTACGACTCCTAACCTGACCACTTTCAAGTATTTGGCATACCTGATCGTGCCATGTTTTTCTCGGTCTTCCTCTGCTTCTTTTCCCGCTAACATTCGCCTCATAAATTTGTTTTACCGTTCTTTCCTCACTCATTCGTTCTACATGTCCAAACCATCTCATCACACTTTTCTTAATTTTATCGATAATGCTTATATCAGCTTTGCATTCCTTCCTTATTTCACTATTTGCACGTCTATCATACATAGTTTTGTCGCACATTCTTTGAAATATTGATGTGTTTTTATGACTTTATAAACTCCTAATTTCCTAGAATCCTACGGCCTTAGTAAGATATCAAATAGTCCATGATCACGTTTGTTCTAATGCACTTGGTCACTTTCTCCTGTATGGCTACGATATAGTACATCGTACGTCGATATTTATATCGTGGTGTTTTTTTTTTCACATAATTTTTTCTCCTTTTCCATCCTTCAGCCTCTTTTCCAGATATTAACAATTAACTACATATCACTATCTCCTTTCAAGAACGTCACATATCAAAAATCGTAAATTTTCAGTTGTGCGTGTTTTCGGAATGCTCAGACTATATCCCAGCAAAAGCGGTATATTTTTAACATAATATTTACCCGCTACAGGGCAGAAAGTGTTGTTTTTGCATTTTGATGAAAAGGTATTGTTTAATTATATTTTTAAATATACTAAATATTTTTTAAATGGAGAAAAAACATTCAGGTTTTACCTAAAAATATTTGTTGCACAGTAAAAAGTTCAATAAGTGGCTTGATATTTATTTTCAATACATTTTATTTTATTTATAAACATTAAATGTTAAAATAACTCTCAGATAGGGAAAATTCAAAGTTGTAAAAAAAGTATTTGAACATACTTAATATGTTGTAAAGGTCATATCGTAGTTATACAGGAGAATGTGACCAAGTGCATGTTTTACAAAAACGTGATCATTGACTATTTGATATCTTACTAGCTTAATATTACCCTGAAAAACATCCCAAAGGATTTTAAACTTGGAAGTATAATATATTGACTTGTTAAAAATGACTAACTGCATTGATGTTTATTTTCTTGCCAAGCAAAAGTGACTTAAATGGCCTTCCTGAACATTTTACGTTTTGTTAGTTGGTCACTTTCTCCTGTACGACTACGATATTGGTCCTCATCTTTGTTAAGATATTGGTCAAAAATCTTAAAATACAAATATTTAAAAAAAACTTAAGGATGAAAGTAGACTGAATGCAGTCGAAATGCGATCTCTCAGAAGAATGTGCGACAAAACGATGTATGATAGATGTGCGAATAGTGAAATAAGGAAGGAATGCAAAGCTGAGATAAGCATTATCGATAAAATTAAGAAAGGTGTGTTGAGATGGTTTGGACATGTGGAACGAATGAGTGAGGAAAGAACGGTAAAACAAATCTATGAGGCGAATGTTAGCGGGAAAAGAAGCAGAGGAAGACCGAGAAAAACATGGCACGATCAGGTATGCCAAATACATGAAAGTGGTCAGGTTAGGAGTCGTAACAATCGGCGGGTATGTATGAGGAGATGCATGAACATGGAAGAGGCGAAGAATGTTTGCAAGGACAGAGTGATGTGGCGCTCTTTTCTCTCTGCCTACCCCTGCGGGGAAGCGGCGTGATGGTTAGTTAGTTTTTTTTTTTTTTTAAACTAATATTTAAAAACTGTTCCCGAATCGTGCTTAGTTTAAAGAGATACATATAGCAGTCATTAGTAAACTGATTGAAAAAGTGTTATACAACTATTATACGAGAATAAACTAACAAAAAATTTAACCTTTTGCGACTGAACGACTGGTCAATGAAGCGCAGGAGTACCTTGCTTTCGATGCAGTATATGCCAATACTATGCAGTGCCCTATGCACCATTGGGTGCGATTAAGAGTTGTAGTTCTTTTGACATTCTGCCAACTTAAGAGATAACAAATACAATGTTTCAAATAATGTTCAAAACGACTCACAGCAATACCATACCGATTTTAACAAAGAAATTCATAATCATAATATACGAGGGCATAACAAAATACGTGTGGAGCCGATAAACACTACTAAATTTGAAGTAACGAACTTAGAATATATTGCCCATACCCAAATTAACCAGCTGCCTGACATATATAAAATAAAACCCATTCGGGGATTAAATATAAATGATCTGAAAAAATACTTTATGGAAAGATATAAAAACCTGAATTCTAATAATAATTTATTAAATAATATATTGTTTCAAAATTCTTCACCATTGCTTTCCATTTTTCCTTTGTTTTCAAACTCCGTCCCTTGACAAACCCTTTCCCCTTACTTTCTCCTCTCCTTATTTGTAGAACAATTTAATATTTTATATTTTAGTTATTATACAGACCTGAATGATGGAGGTTTAACTTGTGAAACATGTTATCTATTGTATAATGAAACTCAAGTGGTAAAAAACGAAGTGTTTTCTTTAATCATTGAAAGATATAAGTATTTTGTGTTCAGTCATATTTTCTTATTTTGTTTTTACCGTATGTTTTTTTTAATTTTCTCATTTGTTATATTTTCAATTTTTTTTTCTCATTTCGCTCACTCCTTTCAACAACGTCATATATCAAAAATCGTCAATTATCAGAAGTGCATGTTTCCGGAATGCCCAGAAAATGTACTATATCCCAGCAAAAGTGGCATATTTTTTACTTTATATTTACCCGCTACAAGGCAGAAAGTCCTGGAAAGCATCCTGGAGGCAACATTACATATATTATACCATACATTGACCTAAAACAAGTTTTTCAAAAAGTTAGGGTGGATCGATAAAACACATTACTTTAATTTTTTATGTAACAATATAAAAAGAAACACAAATATAACTATTTTTTATATCGCTCACACCTTTCAAGAACGTGATAAAAAAAACGACAATTTTTAGTTTTGCATGTTTTCGGAATGCCCAGAAAATGTACTATATCCCAGGCAAAAGTGGCATATTTTTTACTTGATATTTACCCGCTACAGGGCAGAAAGTGTTGTTTTTGTATTTCGAAGAAAAGGTATTGTTTAATTATTTTTTTGAAAAAAATAAATATTTTTCAAATGGATAAAAAACATTCAGGTTTTACCTAAAAAGATCTGTTGCACAGTAGAAAGTTCAATAAGTGGCTTGATATTTATTTTTAATACATTGTATTATATTTTTAAACTTTAAAAACGATCTCCTGAAAAATCACGTTTTTTGATATATGACGTTGTTGAAAGGAGTGAGCGATTTGTTTATTTTAATTATGCTTGCTTACCATATGTTTTTCTCATTTATTTCTTTTAAATATGCTTCTTGTGCGTATTTATTATACCTGTTTATTGTTTTTATATTTTGCCATGTATTAGTTTTGGTTATTTAAAAATAATCTTTTTTGTTACTTTATTATTTGTGTTCCAGTCTTGTTAACCTTAATCCCATGTCCCAAAATGAGAAATAGAAATTACTCATCAGGAATATTATATGTATATATGACTTATGTATGTAATATCTTTTGAAATAAATATATAAAATATTTAACATTTAAAAAAAAAAGTAAAAATGACTAATTACAAAGTAAATGCTTTATATATTAATAATATTGAGAATAGGATAATCCCTGAGTTGCAAACAAGGATTGGGACACACTTGAAATTTTGTATACAGTTTTCGAAGAATATCTTCTAGCAGTAGCTACATGTATGGACGATCCGTTATGAAATAATTTCGCTACAAATGCGGCAAATATTAATAATAACACCCACACGACTTAAATGTTGCCAGAAGCGCTTGTATAACCGTTTAAATTGCAAATTGATGACCAGTGCGCGTAGGTTCCTGTAAAATTACGACGAAACACTTACAAACGTGTGTGTGTGTATATATATATATATATATATATATATATATATATATATATATATATATATATATATATATATATCTTGTTCTTCTAACTCATATCCGCACTGCACTGCACTGCATCGTATAGAAGCAGTGTTATCTTGATCGTTAAATACACGAAGGAAAGGTGATCAGCCTTCCGCTTCAGGTACTTTATAATATATAAATATTAGACTGAAAAATCACTTATATTTATTTTGACCCTCTTGGGAATCGAGCCCGGGACCTCCAGCTGTGGGTGTAGATCCCATGATGTAACCTTTTGAATGACCGGATATTCCCATATCTAACTCCTTTTAACAACGTCATATATAAAAAAAAACTTGATTATTCAGGAGATCGTTTTTAAAGATTAAAAATATAATAAAATGCATTAAAAATACATATCAAGCAACTAAATATACTTTTTACCGTGCAACAGATCTTTTAGGTAAAACCTTAATGTTTATTCTCCATTTGAAAAATATTTAGTACATTTAAAAAAAATAATGAAATAATACCTTTTCTTCAAAATGCAAAAACAACACTTTCTGCCCTGTAGCGGGTAAATATTAAGTTTAAAATGTGCCGCTGGGATATAGTACATTTTCTAGGCATTCCGAAAACATGCACAACTGAAAATTGACGATTTTTGATACATATATGACGTTGTTGAAAGGAGTGAGTGAGAGTACGTGACCGCAGCGCAGTGCATAGTGTGTCGTCAAGAGGCATCCAGTCGCTATAACATCGTTACATGATGCGGGTTATAATAAACACATATAATTGAAAAGTGAAAGGTGAAAGATTTCATCTCGCCTCGGCTCGCCCGGACGCCTCCATTGACGGACTGTACGATATCGAAATAACTATGTGTTTTCCTTTGGATTTGAAAGTTTTTTGCATATCTTATACCGAGCGTTCTCAATCGGTGGTCCGATCTTTCCTGACACCCATTTTAAAATGGCTTTGCAAAAAAAAATCAAGAAAAGGTTGATTTAACTAGGTGCAAATGGGTATACAACATATCGTAGTCGTACAGGAGGAAGTGACCAACTAACAAAACGTAAAATGCTCAGGGGGGCCATTTAAGTCACTTTTGCTTGACAAGAAAATAAACACCAATGCAGTTAGTCATTTTTAACAAGTCAATATATTATACTTCCAAGTTTAAAATCCTTTGGGATTTTTCAGGACAATATTAAGCTAGTAAGATATCAAATAGTCAATGATCACGTTTTTGTAAAACAATGCACTTGGTCAGTTTCTCCTGTATGACTACGATATACCTATAGGATTATGTCGACTATAGTTAAAAACCTCCGTCCGCCTCCGTAGTGTAATGGTCGGCACGCTCGGCTACCGTTCCGGAGGTCCCGGGTTCAATTCCCAGGGAAGAATTAAATAAATACAATTGATTTTTTCACTCGAATATTTATTCAATTTTAATTACCCTGGGCTGATACCTGAAGTGACGGGCTGATCAGCTTTCCTTCGTGTGTAACGATCAAGAGAACACTGCGTTTATATGCACCATCGGGTGCGGATAAGAGTTAAAATAAAAAAAATTATAAAAAATGTTAAAAACTAACTTATCATCATTCGTTTCCCCGTAGAGGTAGGCAGAGAGAATAGAATGCCACACCAATCTGTCTATGCTAACAATCTTCACGTCTTCCACATTCATGCATCGATTATTGACTCATACATACCCTTCGATCATTCCGACTCCTCACCTGACCACGCCCGAGTATTTGAAATACTTGTTCGTGCCAAGTTTCCTCAGACTTCCTCTGCTCCCATTCATAACTTAATTCGTCTAATAAACCATCCAACACACCTTTCTTAACACTCTACTTACCATGTTTTGTTCACTTTACAATAAATATGGGAGTCCAACACTGCAATATATCGTTCCGAACATTTTTGATTTGTAGCCGACGGAGGTTAGAGGTCAAAATAAAATATGGAACAAAGGCAAAATAAAGGAATGGGTATAGATTAAGCGTTAATTCTACGAAAATTGTAAAATGTTTATATCCTGGTTCCAACTCTAATGTATGGAAGTGAAACATGGAGTTGGCAAAAGAAGGATGAAAGTAAACTGAATGCAGTCGAAATGCGATCTCTCAGAAGAATGTGTGACAAAACGATGTATGATAGATGTACGACTAATGAAATAAGGAAGGAATGCAAAGCTGAGATAAGCTTTGTCGATAAAATTAAGAAAGGTGTGTTGAGATGGTTTGGACATGTAGAGCGAATGAGTGAGGAAAGAACGGTAAAACAAATTTATGAGGTGAATGTTAGCGGGAAAAGAAGCAGAGGAAGACCGAGAAAAACATGGCACGATCAGGTATGCCAAATACTTGTAAGTGGTCAGGTTAGGAGTCGTAACAATCGGCAGGTATGTATGAGGAGATGCATAAACGTGGAAGAGGCGAAGAATGTTTGCAAGGACAGAGTGGTGTGGCGCTCTATTCTCTCTGCCTAACCCTGCGGGGAAGCGGCGTGATGCTTAGTTAGTTAGTTAGTTAGTTTTTATATTCTTAATTTTTCTTTTCTTATTTGTGTCTATATTAGGTTAAAATCATTAAAAACCCTCCTTCATGACTACTGATTTCAGATTCACCATTACATTATCAGATCAACTTTGGACTAGGTATGTAAAACAGGTCGACTGTAGATCAAGTCAACTCTAGTCCACTGAAAAAGAGGTCAGCTATAGATTTGGTTAACTCTAGTCAACTAGGTCTGTAAAATAGGTCAACTGTTGTCTACAGTTGACCTGATGATGGAACGGTTATGTCGAAACCTGTTCGAAACAAAGTGAACAATGAATGATAAGGAGAGTGTTATATTACCATACCACAAAGTTAACATTGCTTTTAATATACAAAACACACCTTCCTTAGTTTGCTGGATAATGCTCATCTCAGCCTTGCACCCTTTTCTTATATCACCATTGGAAAATTTACCATACATAGTTTTGTTGCACCGAGAGATCGCATTCCGACTGCATCCAGTCTACCTCAACCTTCCCAAACCATCCCAACCCGCCTTCGGATAGTGCTCATCTCAGCCTTGCACCCTTTCCTTATATCACCATTGGAACATCTACCATACATGGTCTTGCCGCACTGAGAGATGGCATCCCGACTGCATCCAGTCTACTCTCATCCTTCCCAAACCATCCCAACCCGCCTTCCTTAGTTTGCTGAACAGTGCTCATCTCAGCCTTGCACCCTTTCCTTATATCACCATTGGAACATCTACCATACATGGTCTTGCCGCACTGAGAGATGGCATCCCGACTGCATCCAGTCTACTCTCATCCTTCCCAAACCATCCCAACCCGCCTTCCTTAGTTTGCTGAACAGTGCTCATCTCAGCCTTGCACCCTTTCCTTATATCACCATTGGAACATCTACCATACATGGTCTTGCCGCACTGAGAGATGGCATCCCGACTGCATCCAGTCTACTCTCATCCTTCCCAAACCATCCCAACCCGCCTTCCTTAGTTTGCTGGATAGTGCTCATCTCAGCCTTGCACCCTTTCCTTATATCACCATTGGACCATCTACCATACATGGTTTTTCGCAAAGATTATTTTTAATATATGCTAATATATTCATACCGAAATTTTTAACAATTTTATGAAACACTTTGGTGCGTGAACGATTCGGATTTATTCAATATTTATTATCAATTTGTCCCAAAAAAACAATTATTGGAATTGGTGAGTCAAATTCACTCTAATTTGGTTACGTAACGTCATTGGATTACAGTAAAATACGGTAAATTACATAAACTCATGTCTTATGAAGAAAAAAAAATATATTTTTTATCATACACAAAATTACAAGTTACAAATAATATTTTACAAAAATGTTAGTAATATAAGTATATAACCACTCACCGAGGTTTTTATGCCTACCGGTTTCGAGACGTACCCGTCTCTTCGTCAGGACAATCACTAACCAGCATACAAACAATACTACCCTTCGCTACCATAGCACTATTTACACACTTAAAATTACACAAAATTTTAAACCCATGTGATTTTTAGTCGCCCCGAAGACCAACATGCACTAAAGGTTTCAGCACAAATATGCGTTACAAGCCAAAGTTAAACATGCACTAGTACTTTTACACATTTGAGTGTGTAAATAGTGCTATGGTAGTAAAGGGTAGTATTGTTTGCATGCTGTGGTAGCGATTGTCCTGACGAAGAGACGGTACGTCTCGAAACTGGTAGACATAAAAATCTCGGTGAGTGGTTATATTCTAATATTATTAACATTTTGATACAATCGCATATGTTAAACATTTTATGTAGTTTTAAGTGTGTAAATGGTGCTATGTTGGTAGTGATTGTCCTGACGAAGAGACGGGTACGTCTCGAAACCGATAGACATAAAAATCTCGGTGAGTGGTTTATATATGGTATACTAATATTATTAACGTTTTTGTAAAAATAAAATAAAATTGTATGTTATAAATACATTTTTTTTCTTGGAAATTTCCGATCATAGCTAGTTTGTAATAAAGCTCAGACAAGATCCGTTTGACCAGTTTTTTAAGCTACATTTCGGAAGACATTACGGATGCTCTCCTCAGACGTGGGAACGTCTGACCGCCAAATGTGTGAAACGTAAGCGATTGTTTAAATTTGAATATATTTGTACGCTGATCTTCATAACAAACTCGTAATTTTGTTTCTGCATGTCAGGATTATGCAGCGAATTTGCATTTTGGGATCGACATGGCCATTTAACACAAAGCATTGCATGTGCATTTAAAAACATATATTATATGTGGATTTATATATATATATATATATATATATATATATATATATATATATATATATATATATATATATATATATATATATATATATATATATATATAATAATAATAATAATAATAATTAATAAAACCCTTATCCGCACCCCAATGGTGCATAGGGCACTGCGTCATATAAACGCAGTGTTATATTAATCGTTTTACACATGAAGGAAAGGTGATCAGCCCTCCGCTTCAGGTACCAGTCCAGGGTAATATTGAATAAATATTACAGTGAAAAAATTACTATTTTATTTTACCCCCCTTGGGAATCGAACCCGGGACCTCTAGAACGGCAGCCGAGCGTGCTGACCATTACAATACGGAGGCAGATATATATAAATATATATATATATATATAAATATATATATATATATATATATATATATATATATATATATATATATATATATATATATATATATATATATATATATATATATATATATATATATATATATATATATATATATATATATATATATATATATATATATATATATATATATATATATATATATATATATATGTGTGTGTGTGTATATATATATATATATGTATTAGTTAAATGGTTATGTCAGTAAGCACTTTGCGCTATATTTTTAACAAAATACAGGTTTAATTTTATGGGTAGGTTCGAATACAGTCGAAATAAATATATACATACATATATATTTTTTTTAATACATTGAAATTTAAAAAAAAGACATCTGTAGTTCGATACTGTAAGTTAAATAATCAAACGAAGACCTTTTTGTTTTAATACAAATGAGATTCATATAACATATAATAATAACACTTTCGCATATAAAGAAATATAAAGTGTTTTTTTAGTGGTTTGGTTTTATAGACTGGCAGCATTGTTTCTACGGACTGTCAATTTGACAGTTGACGGTTGATTTGTAGTCAATATGTTTTGCCATTTCACCATGAATAGGCTGAATGACCGTTAGGCGCGTCGTAGGTTCGGCGAACGGGCTGAAAACAATATTCAGCTTGATTCTCGTTTTCAACACAAAATTTCATTCACCGATGATTTGGTCAGATGGCTATGTCAACAAGCGGAATTGCCGAATTCGGAGTGGAGAAAACCCAGAAGCCTTTGTCGAGACGCCCTTGCATCTATCAAAAGTCACTGTTTGTCCCATACATTTTTTAAATTTTATATTAACACTCGTATATTTCTTCTTCTCCGTCGTATTTCTCATTGCTGAGGGTTGTGACCCTTGCAGAAGCAATGACTCTTCTCCAGTTATCCCTTGACTGCGCTGCACGTAGCGCTCCAACCACCTTAACTCCATCGGTCCATCGTGTGGGATCTTCCTCTCTTCCCCTCCAGGCTACCCATCACAACCAGTCATTCCAGGCTGATTTATCACACCCTTACCCACACCCAGTGGTGCATAGGGCACCGCATCATATGAACACAGTGTAACCTTGATCGTTAACATATGAAGGAAAGGTGATCAGCCCTTCAGTTTCAGGTACCAATCCAAGGTAATGTTGAAAAATATTCAAGGGAGAAAAATCACTTATATATATTTGACTCCCCCAGAGAATCGAACCCGGGACCTCTATTATGGTAGCCGAGCGTGCTGACCATTATATATATATATATATATATATATATATATATATATATATATATATATATATATATATATATATATATATATATACACATATTTATGTGATATTTGTTAATCCATTGTGATGAAGGTGTGAACATAGCATTTAGAATAAATAAATTTAAGAAACCTATTCTTTAGTTTATGAATGTTACATTATAAACGGTCGACCGTGACACGAATCGATGACAATATTGTATTAATCACATTCCTTATCTTAGGAAGACATCTATTCGCTCCTCGAGCTGCTCAGACGATGAAGAAGATTCCAATTTCATCACCCAGATGTCACCACGATTATTTATAAACATGTCAACACCTCCGATTCTCAATAATTAATGGAGAAAATAAGGCATAGGAGACAACATTTTGAGTGTGCTCAAATGCTAGTTCACAAATCTGGATTATCTCCAATTACAGGAGTTATTTTTCATATTATTTTTTGACATCTCATCGAAGATGAAGAAGAATATGGATGTCTGGGCATTTACGGGGAATTTCGTTGTGTTTTGTAGAATTCAAACACATTATGTTAATATTTTATTTATTGTTTCGGCATTAACTTTGTGGTAAGACATGTTACAATGATTAAAGAAAACACTTCGTTTTTTACCACCTGAGTTTTATTATAGACTACATGTTTCAGAAGTTAAACTTCCATCATTCAGGTCTGTATAGTAACTAAAATATAAAATATAAAATGTTTCTTTATAGAAATATGAGTGATTATTTATATAATCACTCATTTCACTCTCATAAATTAAAATTATTACACCTCGTTCCATATAAAGGCCAAACTATGAATTATCTTGAAAATTTAGGAATACAAAAAAACCTGAATAATAATAATAATTTATTAAATAATATATTGTTTCAAAATTCTTCACCATTGCTTTCAATTTTTCCTTTGTTTTCAAACTCCGTTCCTTGACTAACCCCTTCCCCTTACTTTCCCCTCTACTTATTTATAGAACAATTTTATATTTTAGTTATTATACAGACCTGAATGATGGAAGTTTAACTTCTGAAACATGTAGTCTATAATAAAACTCAGGTGGTAAAAACGAAGTGTTTTCTTTAATCATTGTAACATTATGTTAATGTGAAAACCGATCTAAGATTAGAATCCATTGAATCCTTATGTAAACAGTTAAATGGCATTTATTTTGATCGGGATGTAATGCAAAGTAATGTCTGTGTTGAGTCAAAATACTTACATATTAATACTATTTTTTTATTTACTATTAGACTATATATCAATTCAATTTTTATCATTTTAGCATATAATTTGACCAGAGAATTTATTCACAACATTTTGAGTGTGTCCAAATACTTGTTCACAAATCTGGATTATCTCCAATTACAGGAGTTATTTTTCAAATCACTTTTTGACATCTCATCAAAGATTATGAAACATATGGCAGTCTGGGCATTTACGGGGCTGACGACAGTCAAAGAGTCACAAATTTGTTTAATGTATTAGGGTTTGAAAATGTATGATGAGATGCCTGAATGTGTGAAGAATGAAAAGAGTCTGAAAGAATTTAAAAATAAATATTTTGTTTACTGTAAGGAGATGTAAATATATTAAAAGATGATGTCAATTAAGTGTATATAATAGTTTATATTAATGTAATTAAAGCTAATTAAAGAAATAAATAATAAAAAAATCAAAAATAAAAAATAGGCTGTGGTTTATCTGATACACAGGTGTAACATTCACAAATTCTACCCATTATTGACAACCACACTACTCAAATTCTTGAAAGGTATATATATATATGAACCAATTTCGAAACGTTGTTCTTGAATCACTAGAACTTCACTAGAGACATCTATTAATAATAATAAAACCCTTTTCCGCACCCAAATGGTGCATAGGGCACTGTGTCATATAAACGCAGTGTTATCATGATCGTTTTTACACATGAAGGAAAGGTGATCAGCCCTCCGCTTCAGGTACCAGTCCATGGTAATATTGAATAAATATTACAGTGAAAAAATCACTTATATTTATTTTACCCCCCTTGGGAATCGAACCCGGGACCTCCAGAACGGTAGTCGGGCGTGCTGACCATTACACCACGGAGGCGGACATCTATTAGTCTCAATAAAAAAAGCTTATTTTCATCTCACCAATATATGTCTCCAGGGAAATTCTAGTGATGCAAGCAATATGTTTCGAATTTGAACAACATATAAATATATTATTTATTGATTTGGCATTAACTGTGTGGAATGACATGATTATTTAAATTAAATTTAACACTCGAATAATCCACTGAATTGAGTTTTATTTTTATTTACGACTAGTTTCGAAAACGGCAATTGTTTTCATCTTCTGGTACAAATTAAAACAAATTAATTTGTACCAGAAGATGAAAACAATTGTCGTTTTCGAAACTAGTCGTAAATAAAAATAAAACTAAATTCGGTGGATTATTCAAGTGTTAAATTTAATTAAAATAATATATAAATACATAGAATTTCCAAAAATTTGAGTCATGTGGTTGGTTGTCAATCATGGGTAGAATTGGCAAATATTTCTAGTGATTCAAGCACAATGTTTCAATATTGATTCAAATATATAGAACTTCCAAGAATTTGAGTAGTGTGGTTGTCAATAATGGGTAGAATTGGTGAATGTTACACGTGTGCAAAGTGATCACTTAAACGGTCAGACTATGACGGTCGTTAGCCCCGTAAATGCCCAGACCTCCATATTCTTCTTCATCTATGCTGAGATGTCAAAAAAACCTCGTAATTGGAGAAAATCCAGATTTGTGAACAAGTTTTTAGACACACTCAAAATGCTGTGCCTATAATATTGTTTAATTTATGAGAATTACTGAAAAATGATTAAAGAAAACACTTGTTTTTTACCACTTGAGTTTTATTATAGACTACATGTTTCAGAAGTTAAACTTCCATCATTCAGGTCTGTATAATAACATATACATATATCATATATCAGTTATTATACAGACCTGAATGATGGGAGTTTAACTTCTGAGACATGTAGTCTATAATAAAACTCAAGTGGTAAAAAAGAAGTGTTTTCTTTAATCATTGTAACATGTCATTGAAACAATAAATTAAATAGGATTACTGATGTTTCGACACAAGAGCACTCTATTTCAATACGGATGTAATATTCATATTATATTTTATTGTTTCGAGATGCCAGATGAGTCATAAACCTATTACATTTTTAAGGTTATTGGTTTTTCCGACATTCCTGTGTAAAATTATTAAGAAACGGTATAATACACGTATTCAAATCTAGACATAGATGAAAAATAAAAAGGAAGTCTAGGTATTTACACAGCTAACGAACTGTTTCAATCAAATCAAACGCTTATTGTTTGAGTCTAGTAAGTTGTATTTTATTGTTAAAAAATTAAAAATCAATTTTGTGACAATTCTTTCGCCCAGTTATGGTATTTTCAAACGAGTGACAAGCATTCAAGCAGACATTCGTTTGAAAAGGCCATAACCAGGCGAAACAACTGTCACCAATTTGATTTTATGTGATTTTTCAACAATAAAATACAACTTAGTAGATACAAAAAATCAGTGTTTGTTAACAATTACAAATAAAACATACGTAACATTCATTAACAACATTTTGAGTGTGTCCAAATACTTGTTCACAAATCTGGATTATCTCCAATTACAGGAGTTATTTTCATATTATTTTTGACATCTCATCAAAGATGAAGAAGAATATGGAAGTCTGGGCATTTACGGGGCTGACGACCGTCATAGGCTGGTTTGAGTGATCACTTTACACACGTGTAACATTCACCAATTCTACCCATTATTGACAACCACACTACTCAAATTTTTGGAAGTTCTATATGTATGAACCAATTTAGAAACCTTGTTCTTGAATCACTAGAACTTCACTAGAGACATCTGTTGGTGAGATGTAAAGAAGCTTTTTATTAAGCAAAAACTCTTATATTATTATTGGTATTTTCTGGCGTTTCTCATGTGTGTGATTATAATCCAGGATTCGGACCTCACATACTAATATAAGAGTTTCTGCTTAGTAAAAAGCTTATTTACATCTCACCAATAGATGTCTCTAGTGAAGTTCTAGTGATTCAAGAACAAGGTTTCTAAATTGGTTTATATATATATAGAGCTTCCAAGAATTTGAGTAGTGTGGTTGTCAATAATGGGTAGAATTGGTGAATGTTACACGTGTGTAAAGTGATCACTTAAACCAGCCTATGACGGTCGTCAGCCCCGTAAATGCCCAGACTTCCATATTCTTCTTCATCTTTGATGAGATGTCAAAAATAATACGTTACATTTATGGTTAGACTTAGGTCATACAAATTATATCGACGCTAGGGCAAGAACGAAACTCGAAGCAAACCGCTTACAAGGGCCTTTATTTGATTAGTCGAACCTAGCGAGTGTTTTTGTCTAGATTTTTCACTCACGAATTACATGAAATTATAGTAACTTATATATGAAACTTAAAAAGTTGAAGCCTGAGTAGGGTGTTGCATAAACCGTAGCTAGATTTCAAAGTCACTTGGGCGTTAGGTAATTCAAAAAAAGTCGCTCCATAATTTTCTCTAAACCCAGGTAACATTGTACCATCTTATAACACCGTTTTGGTATTGAAATTAAGTTTTATTTTAATGTTTTGTTTTACATATCGCTCACTCCTTTCAAGAACGTCATAAATGAAAATTCGTCAATTTTCAGTTGTGCATGTTTTTGGAATGCCCAGAAAATGTTCTTTATCCCAGCAAAAGAGACATATCTTTTACTTAATATTTACCCGCTACAGGGCAGAAAGTGTTGTTTTTGCATTTTTAAGAAAAGGTATTGTTTAATTATTTTTTTAAATATACTTAATATTTTTCAAATTGAGAAAAACTTTCAGGTTTTACCTAAAAAGTTCTGTTGCACAGTAAAAAGTTCAATAAGTGGCTTGATATTGATTTTTAATACATTGTATTATATTTTTAAACTTTAAAAACGTTCTCCTGAAAATCAAGTTTTTTGATTTATGACGTTCTTGAAAGGAATGAGCGATATGTTGCTATTGTCAAAGCAAATAAAAATAAATAAAAAATATTTAAAAAAACAGCATCGTCAGCATACAAAAGCCAAAACACAGTCAAATTATTCATTCACTCTCCTTTCTATATGTTTATCAACCTTTCCATCCCTAGAACCATAGGTGACCATAGGTGACCATAGGTGTCTTCACGTTTCGAAAGTGATATTTCATGTTTACAATTACGTAAGAGTACTCTAATGGTATCGGAATCTGCTGAAGGTACTAGAAGATCAAGCAAAGAATGAGATTAGTAGAGATGGTACGATATTAGAATACTTGGTAGTTGCATGACCTAAAAACACAGTACACGGAGTCAGAGGTCGAATGGCTTATTTTGTGGTATATTAAAAATATTTACAGGGTTGTCACAAAGTTTTTTTTTTAATAAACATAAATATTTTTATGATATTTATTTGTTGAAAATTCTCCTTGCCTATTATGCTTATATCGCTCACTCCTTTCAAGAACGTCATAAATCAAAAATCGTCAATTTTCAGTTGCGCATGTTTTCGGAATGCCCAGAAAATGTACTATATCCCAGCAAAAGAGGCATATTTTTAACTTTACATTTACCCGCTACAGGGCAGAAAATGTAGTTTTTTGCATTTTGAAGAAAAGGTATTGTTTAATTATTTTTTTAAATATACTAAATATTTTTAAAATGGAGAAAAAACCTTCACGTTTTACATAAAAAGATCCGTTGCGCAGTAAAAAGTTCAATAAGTGGCTTGATATTTATTTTTAATAGATTGTGTTATATTTTTAAACTTTAAAAACGTTCTACTGAAAAATCAAGTTTTTTGATTTATGACGTTCTTGAAAGGAGTGAGCGATATGTCTTAAAAATTATTTTGTTTTCATGTTTTAAAAATGACAGTGGATGTGTGTACACATCTACTATCATTGATGAATTATCAACCTCATTAATTTATTACAGTCCATAATACCTCATTAATAACCTCATTAAATTTAATATTGACTACAGTCCATAATAAATTAATGAGATTGATAATTTGTTTATTAAAATCATTGATTACTTTATGGTATGGTAATATAACACTCTCCTTATCATTCACCGTTCACTTTGTGTAATACCACTTTAATTGCTATTAAAGTGGTATTACATTATTATGAATGATAAGGAGAGTGTTAATAAGGGATCACCCTGAAAACAATGCAAAAGATACAACAATACACACAATAGACTAAACATCTTATATCAATCAGGATTTGTCACATAGCTCATTCATTTGTCTTATTTGTCTTGTCATATTTTCTAAATAAGACACCACTTAATCTGATCTTTTTGCCGTATTGAATCATCAACATTTTTTTTTCAACTGTATATCACATGGGTTCATACTTAAAAAAAAAGTATAAACATATAAGTATACATCTATACTCGGTGAAGACCAAATGCCGCCTATACAATGCCTGCATTGCTCCTGTTCTCTTATACGGCTGTGAAACATGGCACCTTACAAGGGCCCAGAGCAGCCGTGTACTGAGCGCCAAGAATAGGTGTCTGCGGAGAATTTTAGGCGTGCAGTGGTTTGACTGTGTGAGGAATGAAGAGATAAGGCGTAGGACGCAGCAAATCTTGGTCACAACTGTTGTCAAGAAAAGGCGATTCAGTTGGATTGGCCATGTACTTCGCATGCCTCCCGAGAGCCTTAATCAAGCTTGCCTCTTTTACAAGGTATCAGGTTCGCGCCACCCAGGACGACCACTGCTGACAATTTGTCGCCAGTTCTCGTCAGAACGCAGGTTCGGGACGCAGATCTGACTTGGGAGGATGCAAAGGATCTGGCAGCTGACAGAAAAGCCTGGAGACAGTTTGTGGACTTCATATATAAGAACGTATCCATCCGTGAAGAAGGCAATGTATTTGTCCAGACAAATTAAGACTTTTAGTAGCTACCAAATATGATATATAGTAGTCATACGGGAGAAGGTGACCAAGTGCATTTTTTTAAAAAAAACTTGATCATTGACTATTTGATATCTTACTAGCTTAATATTACCCTGAAAACATCCTAAAGGATTTTTAACTTATAAGTATAATATATTGACTTGTTAAAAATGACTAACTTCATTGATATTTGGCAATCAAACATTTCAATAAACTCCCTAAAGAAAATTGAAAAAATAGATGATATAAAAAAAACTTAAGAAAAAAATTAAAGCTCTTTACATTTAAATCTTGAAAAAATATACAAAAAAATACTATTAAATCTTTTATATCTTTTATTATATAACATTAAACCACGAGTGTAAGTCCCTCTCCAATCACAAGAGCACAGTCTCTTTTATGGAGAGGCACAACGAATCGAAATATAAAAGTTCTCCATATGTAATATGTTATAAATAAAAATGTAAATATATTAAATGAATAAAACAAATGTTTATTTTCTTGCCAAGCAAAAGTGACTTAAATGGCCCTCCTGAACATTTTACGTTTTGGTAGTTAGTCACTTTCTCCTGTACGACTACAATATGTTCATAAGATTTCCCACAAAGTATCAGCTAAAAACATTGAAATATATTCGAATATTATAATATTTTTTAAGTCGATTGTGGCAACCCTGCACAATCGGTATTGATTGAAAGGTAATCAATAAATGTCAAAATAACAACTGGCCGCTCGCGAGTACCATAAACGATGGGATGGATGGCCTATTATAATATTGTCTACTGACAAACAGAACTGACGATTCAACGAGACAGCGTTAGGAGCGTCTGAACAGCGCTAAACGAAACCCACAGAC
>NW_028281259.1:672500-687500 GCF_059751285.1 Brachycentrus maculatus | reverse complement strand
GACGGTTGTCAGCCCCGTAAATACCCAGACTTCCATATTTTTCTTCATCTTTGATGAGATGTCAAAAGTAATATAAAAATAACTCCTGTAATTGGAGATAATCCAGATTTGTGAACAAGTATTTGGACACACTCAAAATGTTTTCTCCTGTGTATCGTTTATTTTGTCCATTGATTATTGAGAATTGGAAGTGTTGACTTGTTTAAAAATAATCGTAGTGACATCTGGGTTATGAAATTAGAATCTTCTTCATCGTCTGAACAGCTCGAAGAGCGAATAGATGTCTTCCCAAGAGTGTGATCAATTGATCGCTCAAACCTGCCTATGACTTTCCTGCAAGTGTAAACGATCAAGACAACACTGCGTTTATATGATGCAATGCCCTATGCACCATCGGGGTGCGGATAAGGGTTTGAATAAATGTATGCAAGTATACATATATATACATATATAGTTATATATATATATATATAAATATATATATATATATATATATATATAAATATATATATATATATATATATATATATATATATATATATATATATATATATATATATATATATATACATATATATAAATACATAAATATGTATATATCGGCTGTCCAAACTCAAAACACAGTTAACGATATCTTCTTTGTAATACGTTTTTTTTTCCATTTTTGGACTAAGCAGATTCTACTAAGTCTAAAAATCCAATAACAACGTAGGTACTATAAAAAAATGTCCCTTACTGTGTTTTATGTTTGGACAGCCGATATGTGCACAGTGTTATTCAATCCATTGTGTACACTGTGATCTAACAATTTCAAAATGATTTTCATTCAGAAGCGGAGAAATTTATACGAAAATAAGTTATGAGCACTGAGTTTAGTAAAATCGCCATTAAATATCAGCTCGCAGGAGACCCGCTGTGAGTCCACTCGATATGTGATTGCCCAAACGGTTATTTTATTCAGCGTGATAAATGATCGCCGAACGGTTTCGAAATACCATTTCTTCCTCTTCTTCTTGCTGTAGGCCTTGCGGCCTGTTTTGAAGAGGGATGAGACTCTGCCATGTCGATTCCATAGAAGGATATGGACAGCAACGCAAAAATCAGTAGTGGAATTGGTGAATGTTGCACGTGTGTATGTTGATCACTTAACCAAGCCTATACATTGACAGGTCGTAAACCTTGTAAATGCCCAGACTTCCATATGCTTCTTCACCCATGTTGAGATGTCAAAAAATGTAAAAAATAACTTCTGAGTAGAGATAATCCTAATATCGCTCACTCCTTTCAAGAACGTCATAAATCAAAAATCGTCAATTTTCAGTTGTGCGTGTTTTCGGAATGTCCAGAAAATGTACTATATCCCAGCAAAAGAGTCATATTTTTAACTTAATATTTACCCGCTACAGGACGTAAAGTGTTGTTTTTAAATTTTGAAGAAAAGGTATTGTTTACTTATTTTTTTAAATATACTTGATATTTTTCAAATGGAGAAAAAACCTTCAGGTTTTACTTAAAGAGATGTGTTGCAAAGCAAAAAGTTGAATAAGTGGCTTGATATTTATTTTTAATACATTGTATTCTATTTTTAAACTTTAAAAATGTTCTCCTGAAAAATCAAGTTTTTTGATTTATGACGTTCTTGAAAGGAGTGAGCGATATGTCTGGCAACGCTAACGGAACAAACATAGGTCCACTCTTGTCGGGAGCCAAAGAGCTACTGCCGCTAGCCAGAGAACATTGAGCATTGAGCTCCTCGAGCTTGCACAGTGCAAGTATGCAAGAGTGAGATGCGAATATAGTGTCGCGGTTCCCGCACACTCTTCACGCGCTGTTTATACGCGAATTTGTTCCCGATATTCACAAAATACCTCCGATGTACCCGATATATTCTGATTATTATTAATATTATTTTTTAAATGAATGCTTAAATATGTTATGGAGGAATACCTTATTTTACCCTTGTATTTATTCTATTTATAGAGATATTATGGTTACTAGAAGCAATGTGTACAAGGTACACAACACCGGGAAGGGAGAGTCAATATCATAATGTATTTGTATTATTTTTTGACATCTCATCAAAGACGAAGAAGAATATGGAAGTCTGGGCATTTACGGGGCTGACGACCGTCATAGGCTAGTTTAAGTGATCATTTTACACACGTGTAACATTCACCAATTCTACCCATTATTGACAACCACACTACTCAAATTCTTGGAAGTTCTATACATATGAACCAATTTAGAAACCTTGTTCTTGAATCACTAGAACTTCACTAGAGACACCTATTGGTGAGATGTAAAGAAGCTTTTTACTAAGCAGAAAGTCTTATATTAGTATGTGAGGTCCGAATCCTGGATTACAATCACACACATGAGAAACGCCAGAAAATACCATTTTCATTTTTATTATTTATAAATGAAATTTGAAAATAACTCCTGTAATTGGAGACAATCCAGATTTTGTGAACAAGTATTTGGACACACTCAAAATGTTGTAAATAATGAGTTTGATTTATACAGCCGGTTATACGAGTATAAAAACATACATATTTTAAATCGTCCTACATATTTTTGATAATAATAATAATAATAATAAAACCCTTATCCGCACCCCAATGGTACAAAGGGCACTGTGTCTTATAAACGCAGTGTTATCATGATCGTTTTACACATGAAGGGAATGTGATCAGCCCTCCGCTTCAGGTACCGGTCCATGGTAATATTGAATAAATATTACAGTGAAAAAATACTTGTATTTATTTTTACCCCCCTTGGGAATTGAACCCGGGACCTCCAGAACGGTAGCCGAGCGTGCTGGCCATTACACTACGGAGGCGGACAAAACCTACTCTGCCGGTTAAACGACTATAAAACAAAATTGTCGGAAGACAAAAACGATTACGAACTGAACATACATATTTTAAATGATCCTACATATTTTTAAACGAATTTTTTATGGAATTTGATTAAAAGGTGACATTTGATGGGGATAGAAGTCATGGTGAACGAAGAGATATTTATGGCCTGCTGGTAAAGGTTATATGCAGTTGAATCAAATTTTTTAATCGAAACATCATAGGGCACAATTACCATCGACAATTAGACGAGAATTAAGAGTAAAATTCAAGGACAATTCACGTTTATCGTTACATGAGAGAGAAGAAAGATGCAACGTAAAGAAAAGGAGAAAGAGAGCTATACTTTGCAAAAAGAAAAATGTATACAGAAACATACACAACGATAGAATAAGGCTACGATTCGATTATCGGTAGTTGACACTCATGAATGAAAAATGCATGAATGTGGAAGACATAAAGACACTTTGTATAGACAGAGTTGTGTTTTCTATGCCTACCCCTTCTTGTGAAGCGGCGTAATGATGACGTATACGTATATATTTCCGCCTCCGTAGTGTAATGGCCAGCACGCTCGGCTTCCCTGCTGGAGGTCCCGGGTTCGATTCCCAAGGGGGGGTCAAGTAAATATAAGTTTTTTTTTACTCTTATATTTATTCAATATTACCCTGGACTGGTACCGGAAGCGGAGGGCTGATCACCTTTCCTTCATGGGTTGACGATTAAGATAACACTGCGTTTGCATGATGCAGTGCCCTTTGCACCATTGGGGTGCGAATAAGGGTTTGAATGAATATATATATTTATATATATATATATATATATATATATATATATATATATATATATATATATATATATATATATATATATATATATATATATATATATATATATATATATATATATATATATATATATATATATATATATATATATATATATATATATATATATATATATATATATATATATATATATATATATATATATATATATATATATATATATATATATATATATATATATATATATATATATATATATATTATATATATATATATATATATATTTATATAAATATATATATTTATATATATATATATATATATATATATATATATATATATATATATATATATATATATATATATATATATATATATATATATATATATATATATATATATATATATATATATATATATATATATATATATATATATATATATATATATAAAAATCGGGACCTCAGCAATGATAAATATTTTGACTCGAATGTTACTACTAACGAGCCTTTTGTAAATAAGTCCTATTCATTGATTTTTTGCAAAAATTTCGTATGTCCAAAATGTCGCAGTATGTTGTTAAAAAGTTAGCTGCCAAACCATTTCTAGAATTATAAACAGTTGAATATTTTATTTGCCTGAAATATACTTACTCAATAAATCATTATTCATTAAATTTCTAGAATGACTGATAAAACTTATTTACTTGTAAAAGGAAAAATATCGAAATTATCGAACGGTATGTGTGAGGAAATATATAACCAACTAATCATCACGCCACTTCCCCGCGGAGGTAGGCAGAGAGAATAGAACGCCACATCACTCTGTCTTTGCAAACATTCTTCGCCTCTTCCACGTTCATGCACGATTGTTACGACTCCTAACCTGACCACTGTGTTTGGCATACCTGGTCGTGCCATGTTTTTTTGTTTATATATATATCTAAAATTGAATTGGATCTAATTCTACTTTATTTACATACATGATATGTGCGTCACATATCGTATATGTAAACAAAGTAGAATTCAATGCAATAACCGTGTTTAATTTTGGATGTATATATTACCCAACAATTCAATATGGAATTCTACCAACTGTCTGCAGTTACAATAAATGAGGCAATGAAAGTTTGCAATTACACAGTCATGTGGCGTTCTATTCTCTCTGCCTACTTTCATACAAAAAACCGATAGATGTTTCATCTCATGTTGGGTCACCTACAATGACAATTATCTTATTTGGCCTAGTCGCTACAAAGGCGAAGGTGACGCCATTTTGCCATTAGGCGAGTGTTTTTGCCTAGAGTTTTCACTCATGAATTGCATGAAATTATAGTAACTTCAAACATAAAGAGTAAATCCACTCACGAGTAGGCATAGGCTATAAAACTTAAAAAAGTTGAAGCCTGATAAGGGTCATGAAGGCGGTAATTTAAAAAAATAACTTTTATGCCATTTTTTTTCTTCATAAATATCTCTCGAGAATACGACTCTTGATGCATGACTTATTTGTGGTTTTTGTATAAAATGGCATCCGCGTATACTGAAATCGTAAATCATGGACAGCTTGAACTATCAGTAATTAACACGCAATTCATCATTGTGATTAGAAATATTTTCACGAAATAAATATCAAATATATATAAATGAGTCAGGAACAGTCATATTATGACTTATTGCCTATATCCGTGAATTTGTTTCGATTCATTACGTTTTTCTTTAATTATAGTTATATATACACATATATATGTATATATTTATATATATATATATATATATATATATATATATATATATATATATATATATATATATATATATATATATATATATATATATATATATATATATATATATATATATATATATATATATATATATATATGTATATATATACATATATATATATATATATATATATATATATATATATATATATATATATATATATATATATATATATATATATATATATATATATATATATATATGGTCAGCACGGCTACCGTTCTGGAGGTCCCGGGTTCGATTCCCAGGGGGGTTTAATAAATATAAGTGATTTTTTCACTCTAATATTTATTCAATATTATTACCTGAAGTGGAGGGCTGATCACATTTCCTTCATGTGTAAACGATCGAGATAACACTGCGTTTATATGAAACAGTGCCCTATGCACCATTAGGGTGCGGTGTATATTTATATATATATATATATATATATATATATATATATATATATATATATATATATATATATATATATATATATATATATATATATATATATATGAGGTTTGATGAACAGTCAGAATTCTAATGATTAACAGTAATGTCTCAAACTGTGTATATATATTGTTCAAATTTGAAACATAGTGCTTGAATCACTAGAACTTCACTAGAGACAGCTATTGGTGAGATGAAAATAATATTTTTACTGAGCAGAAACTCTTTTATTAGTATGAGAGGTCCGAATCCTGGATTATAATCACACACATCGCTCACTCCTTTCAATAACGTCATAAATAAAAAAACTTGATTTTTCAGGAGAACGTTTTTTAAGTTTAAAAATATAATACAATGTATTAAAAATAAATATCAAGCCACTTATTGAACTTTTTACTGTGCAACAGATCTTTTAGGTAAAACCTAAATGTTTTTTCTCCATTTGAAAAATAGTTAGTATGTTTTAAAAAAATAATGAAACAATACCTTTTCTTCAAAATGTAAAAACATCACTTTCTACCCTGTAGCGGGTAAATATAAGGCTAAAAATATGTCGCTTTTGCTGGGATATAGTACATTTTCTGGGCATTCCGAAAACATGCACAACTGAAAATTGACGATTTTTGATTTATGACGTTCTTGAAAGGAGTGAGCGACATGAGAAACGCCAGATAATATCTTTTTCAGATGAGATGTTAAATGATGAGATCACTTTCGATTGAGAGTCAAAAAATAATGTGAAAAATAACTCCTATAATTGGAGATAATCCAGATATCGCTCACTCCTTTCAAGAACGTCATAAATCAAAATACTTGATTTTCCAGCAGAACGTTTTTAAAGTTTAAAAATATAATACAATGTATTAAAAATAAATATCAAGCCACTTATTGAACTTTTTACTGTGCAACATATCTGTTTAGGTAAAACCTGAAGGTTTTTTCTCCATTTGAAAAATATTTAGTATATTTAAAAAAATAATTAAACAATACCTTTTCTTCAAAATGCAGAAACAACACTTTCTGCTCTGTAGCGGGTAAATATTAAGTTAAAAATATGCCTCTTTTGCTGGGATATAGTACATTTTCTGGGCATTCCAAAAACATGCACAACTGAAAATTGACGATTTTTGATTTATGACGTTCTTGAAAGGAGTGAGCGATATGTTAACAAGTATTTGGACACACTCAAAACGTTGTAAAATTTTTTAATAATGGCATCTTTAGCACCCAAGGAGTGACGGTACATATGTGTGCCTTCGGAGGCGATCCTTCCAGCAACTCAAGTCCTTCCTCCTGATGAAACATGGAAGATAGTGGAAAATAAGAGGCGTGTCGTCGTTCGAGGTACCTTGGGGAAGCGGAGAGAAGATGAAAAAATGAAATTTTATCACTTCTATCCGTTTCACAAGGACACGACGGCCGACGACATGTCTGCTTATTTAACGTCACTGGTGAGTACCGCCTCATTTAATGTAACCAAAATTAAATCGCGGGGTGACTACTCGTCATTTAAAGTCGGGTTAGATAAAAAAAATATTTCAAAAATTTTGCATAGCGACAATTGGCCGCGTAAATCTTTTATTAAAGAGTGGGAGACAAAACCGCGAGATGCGCCGCGCCTTCCCTCAGTAAAGTGACTAGTTCGCGATAATGCGAAAGATGTTAAATTGAATTTTTACTATATGAATGTTCGAGGATTGAAGACAAAATGCGTAGAATTCTACAACAGTGTTTCGGCCAGTGACCTTGATGTCATAGCACTAACCGAGACCTGGTTAAACGCTGGCGTTTTTGATTCCGAACTTTTTGATAGTAACTTTACAATAGTAAGACGAGACCGCGGTGGCCACAGGCAGGGTGGAGGGTGTTTATTGGCTGTGAGAAATAGAGAAAACTTGCAAGTCGAGCGTTTTTCTATTTTGGAAACGTCCAATGAAGATCTTTGGGTAAAACTTACATGCGATCTCGATATTACGTTCATCTGCGTATTATATTTTCCTCCGGCGAGTGAGACTGAAGTATATCGATTGTTCTTCGACAGGGTACTGTCCAGTTTAGAGCTACTTCAAGGTAGAAATATTATTATATTGGGTGATTTTAACCTACAGTCGGCAAGAAATATTACAAGTGTAGAAGATGACCTCACTTTTCTGTGCTCGATGTTGGGTCTCACACAGTATAATAATATTTTGAACTTTAAAAGTAGAACTTTGGATTTAGTGTTTAGTAGAAGGGCGATTGATGTACTTCGATCATTATCACCTCTTACGAGAGAAGATAATTACCACCCCGCACTTGAATTTTGTTACAATCCGATTGCAGATCGCCCCAATCGATCCAGAGTTCCCGGGGAGGGTACGGTTCGTCGGAGGGGCTGGAACTTCCACAAAGGCGACTTCGGCCAGCTATATTACCTCATGGACGGTATCGATTGGGGAGATCTGTATAACAAATCGGATGTAAACGAGGCGGTACAATATTTTTATTATACTGTTGAATGTGTATTTGATTCCTGCTTCCCTAGAAGATCTCAGGCTGCTGGTGGAAGGCGATATCCGAAGTGGTTTTCTAGGGATATTATTAGAGACATACAGACTAAGCATTTCTATCATAAGAAATGGAAAGCTTCTGGCTGCCACAGTGATTATGAGATGTTTGGACGTTACAGATCTGTCGTGAGACGTAGCATTCGATTAGCATACCGGGAGTTCATTACCAGCATGGAAAATGGTATTCTTCAGGATCCAAATACTTTTTGGGACTACATAAAGTCTCAAAAGGCGGATGGTGGGAATATTAACTCCATGACGTGGGGTGAAAAAATAGTACGGGGTGCAGACATTGCCGAGGCGTTTGCAGGTCATTTTAAGACTGTATATAGTAATGAACCTCCGCTTCTTGATATTAGCATTGCCAAGAAATGTTCGCCGACCGGTGCGCAGTTTATTGATGTTTGTAATATCAATGAGAAAGATGTGGCCGACACTATAAAAAAATTAAGTAACACTAATTCTCTTGGTCCAGATTTCATTCCAACTTTCTTCCTAAAAGGCTGCGTGGATTTGATTAAAAGACCACTTTGTTTTTTGTATAATCTTTCAGTGAATACAGGAGTCTTCCCGGAAACATGGAAGATGTCAAAGGTTACTCCTATACATAAGAGTGGCTCTAAGTCATCCGTAGAAAATTATAGACCTGTAGCTGTTCTTTCTGCACCAGCTAAGGTATTTGAAATCATAATAAGTAAAATCGTCGCTTCCCGAGTAGAGCCGTTTATAATTGATGAACAACATGGATTCAGGAAAGGCCGATCGGTTGAAACAAATCTGATGGTTTTTACGAATTACGTCACAGAAGCTCTAGACGCGGGACATCAGGTCGACTGTTCATATAATGACTTCGCCAAGGCCTTTGATACAGTCAACCATGATGTCTTATTGAAGAGGCTGTATGAGATCGGTTTCTCGGATGGTATGCTAAAATTAATGGCGAGCTACCTTCAAAACAGAAACCAATACGTCTCCTACGGTCTATTTGCGTCAGAGTCCTTCAATACTTTCTCGGGTGTCCCGCAAGGTTCTAACCTGGGTCCATTATTGTTTTCTATTTTCATTAATAATATCAAGAATGTAATTTTAAACTCACGGTTTTTGTTATTTGCGGATGACCTAAAGCTTTTCTTAAAGGTGACAACTTTTGACGATTTTCGTCTTCTCCAAGCAGATATATCAAATATATGTGAATGGGGAAGACGAAACAAATTAATGTTTAATGTTTCCAAGTGTTCGATCACGTCTTTCACTAGGGCCCAAAAAACATTATTTTATCGCTACAAAATGAACGACCAAAATCTGATGCGAGCATCGAATGTTAGGGATCTGGGCGTTAGATTTGTGAGCACCCTGACATTTCACGATCATATAGAGGCAGTCAGTAGTAATGCATTGAAAATGCTAGGATTTGTTCTGCGTACTGCCAGGGTTTTCGAAAATACCCGCGTGCTGAGAACTCTTTATAACTCCTTGGTGCGAAGAAGACTCGAGAGTGGCTCGATGATCTGGGGGCCACACGAGCTTAAGTACTCTCTTATGGTAGAGAAAGTCCAAAAGAAGTTTTTGAGGTATCTCTACATGAGAGAGTACGGCTATTATCCTTGGCTCTACCCGACCCAGTTTCTCCAGGGTATGCTTGGCTACAATAGTTTAGAGACTAGAAGGAATGCGTATTTGATTACGCATTTTTATCGATTGTTGCGCGGTATGATCGATAATCCTGAAATTATCCAGAGCATTGGTCTGTATGTTCCCGATAGTTACCTAAGACAGCGTCGGCATAGATTGTTTCAGATTCCTATACACAGGACCAACCTGCCGATGGTTATGCCTGTAGGAAGAGCTACCGCTATGTTGAACAATATCACATTGGATATTGATCTGTTCCATGTGTCCGAAGGAGTTTTCCGAAGCGAGATTCTTCTACACATTTAACAAGAGTCTTCTTGTGTAATTTTTAATTTGTTTTTTTTTTTTTTAATATATACGCCTTAAATGTTTGTTTGTAATGTATATATTAATTATTGAATAAATTGAATTGAATTGAATTGAATTGAATTGAATTATAAACGCCGGATTAGTACGTAAATATATTCCAAGGGCAAGATTGTGAGTAGCGCGCCAGCCGAAGGTGGGATTGTTCCTAGAACAACTCGCGTGTGCCTACGCGTCAGCAATGACACTGGAATCTAACGACAGTCACGATCATACTGCGACAATGACGTCATTGTGAATACTGATTCTACCGCAGGGGATAATTTGCTGATGAATGCTGTAAATTTACTAAAATTGCAAGGTGTTAAACAGGGATGTGTAATGTCATCGTGGGTGTTGAATTTTCTTCTTCTCCGTCTTATTCTTATTTAGTCAGATATTTCAACAGATGTCATAAGGCCAAGGATTGACGTATTTTTTTAATCCAAAGTTCCACGCCATGAAAAAATCCCTCCAAGTTGAACTGAGGTTCAAAACTTGGAGCAAAGTAAAAACACATACGCTTATGTCAGCCGCGTATGGGGCATGTTTTGTTAAAACACATACGGTTATGCGAGCCGCGTGGATCCGGCTAAGGATTGTGACCCTTGAGGAAGCAATGACTCTTCTTCAGTTATCCCTTGACTGCGCTGCACGTAGCGCTCCAACCACCTTAACTTCATCGGTCTATTGTGTGGGGATCTTCCTCTCTCTCTCTTCTCCTCCAGGCTACCCATCACAGCCAGTCGGTCCAGGCTATCCTCGTTGCCACGTGCAAAGTGTCCAAAGAACTGGAGAATCCATCGCGTACAGACATTGGCCAGGTCAAGTCATCTAAGTGTAGTTCCTGGCGAATGTCTCGTTGGTGTATCTAGCTGTCCATGAAATTCGGAACATGCGCTACCAACACCACAATTTTCTCCTTTCTGCTGCTTTTATGGTCCATGTTCCAGCAGCATAGTCACAAACGGAGTGGAACAAACTCCTGACAAGCTTCATCATGGTGTTGTTACTCACACCTTGCAAAGCCAGTTATCATGTATTTTTTTGAGTCCGAACTGCGACCATATCGAATGTAATTCCTCAGTTCAATTTTTGAGTGTGTCCAAATACTTGTTCACAAATCTGGATTACCTCCAATTATAGGAGTTATATTTCATATTATTTTTGACATCTCATTACGGATGAAGAAGAAACTTCTAATGAAGTTCTAGTGATTCAAGAACAACGTTTCGAAATTGGTTCATATATATAGAACTTCCAAGAATTTGAGTTGTGCGGTTGTCAATAATTGGTAGAATTGGTGAATATTACACGTGTGATTACTTTAACCAGTCTACGACGGTCGTCAGCCCCGTAAATGCCCAGACTTCCATATTCTTCTTCATATTTGATGAGATGTCAAAAAAAAATTCACTTTTATCGTCTCGAGTGTCGATATGGTTTGTAATACCTCGATTAAATTTAGGTAAAATTTATTTTGGCAAGTAAGAATACATAAAAACACACATCAACCTCGGCCATATCGCTCGCTCCTTTCAAGAACGTCATGAATAAAAAAAAACTTGATTTTTCAGGAGAACGTTTTTAAAGTTTCAAAATATAATACAATATATTAAAAATAAATATCAAGCCACTTATTGAACTTTATACTGTGAAACAGATCTTTATAGGTAAAACTTGAATGTTTTTTCTCCATTTGTAAAATATTTAGTATATTTCAAAAAAATATTAAACAATACCTTTTCTTCAAAATGCATAAACAACACTTTCTGCCCTGTAGCGGGTGAATATTAAGTTAAAAATATGCCGGTTTTGCTGGGATATAGTTCATTTTTTGGGCATTCCGAAAACATGCCCAACTAAAAATTGACGATTTTTGATTTATGACGTTCTTGAAAGGAGTTAGCGATATGTAACGACAATCGAAATGCTGATATAAGGAGTCGAATTCCTACGCAAATCACTTTAAGTGTTGAATCTATAGTATCTGACGTCACTTCTTGTAAATGAAGCTAAAAATATTTATTCTGAGTAACGAAATGACGAACTGTTTTCTTTAATTTATGTTATATATGATAAATATTTGCTTGGAAATAAAACAAAATTTTCATTTCCTTCAAACGCTTATCTGCACCCCAACGGTGCATAGGGCACTGCGTCATACAAACGCAGTGTTATCTTAATCGTTAACACACGTGTGTAAAGTGATCACTTAAACCAGCCGATGACGGTCGTCAGCCCCGTAAATGCCCAGGCTTCCATATTCTTCTTCATCTTTGATGAGATGTCAAAAATAGTATATTATTAATTCATCTTTTATCTGAATTTAAATTTTTATGTATTTCTAAATTTACTAAATTATTCATGACTTGACCTTTATTTGTAACAGTGTAATAATTTAAGTGTATGAGATCCATCTTAATTATAAAAAAAATATTTTATTTAAATAAACGTTATTATAAAAATAAAAATGGAGCATTATTTTGGCATGGAACGCATTATCGTATTTCACATTGATTTCTATGGGAAAACATGTTTCGCTTAACGAGTAAAATTCTAGAACGGATTTTGCTCGTTCTGAGAGGTTCCACTGAACTTAAATTCCATCACTTGTTCCATGGTCCTGTTACAATACTTAGAACTAGTTTGCATATTAAAAACATAAAGTATAACACTGGATTTTGACATGTTTATTAGTATTGCTTGTCTAAAAAATATAACATAATGTATTACATCTCGTAAAGATGGCTTATCCCACTTTTCCCCAGGGCGCTTAACGAAAAATCAGCTTAAGTCGAAAGGTCGACCGTCAATTTTGAGATGTTTCATATTTCCTACAAGTATGGAGAAAAAAAATTGAAAATTTTTACGACTTTGAACCGAAAAGTAAACAATATTCGAAATATAAAGGTAAATTTGAGAAATTGTCCGCCTATGTAGTGTAATGGTCAGCACGCTCGGCTACCGTTCTGGACGTCCCGGGTTCGATTCCCAGGGGGGGTCAAATAAATACAAGTGATTTTTTCACTGTAATATTTATTCAATATTACCCTGGACTGGTACCTGAAGCGGAGGGCTGATCACCTTTCCTTCATGTGTAAACGTTTGAGATAACACTGTGTTTATATGAAGCAGTGCCCTATGCACCATTGGGGTGCGGATAAGGGTTTTAATATATTAAATTTGAGAATTAGGCATGATGAAATGTAGAGAAAACAATCCTACATCGGATGCGGTATTCCCGCGGAGCTAGCTTGTCAGGATGACCGAGATAAATGAAGAAGAATGGCCATGTACAGAAAAAAAATAAGAGCATTGGCTGGCAACTAACCAAAAACAGACTAGTGCTATTGATCAAAACGTTTGATACCTTATATGTAGATACAGATGTTTGCAATCGGAGGGTAGATAGTACTTGAACATTTAAAAAAACATAAATTACAAAAGATGACAATAAGGAGGGCAAAGAAATAAGGAAGTTTAGGGAAGGAGGTAGAGGGAGGATGTTTGATGGACAGTTAGGATTTTAATGATTTTCTCAAAAGTTATTAGAGAAGATGCATTTTTTGTGGTTCTATGTACGTTACCATAAAGTGTGCTAATTGTGATAAGTGTGATTTGCTGGGAGGTGCATTCTTGCGTTATGTGAGAGTGATTATTAAATGCATACTCCGTTCAACAACGTCATATATCAAAAATCGTCAATTTTCAGTTGTGCATGTTTTCAGAATGCCCAGAAAATGTACTATATCCCAGCAAAAGCGGCATATTTTTAACTTAATATTTACCCGCTACAGGGCAGAAAGTATTGGTTTTGCATTTTGAAGAAAAGTTGTTGCTTAATTATTTTTTTAAAATATTAAATACTTTTCAAATGGAGAAAAAACCTTCAGGTTTTACCTGAAAAACCTAGTAAGATCTATTGCACAGTAAAAAGTTCAATAAGTTGCTTGATGATTATTTTTAATACATTGCATTATATTCGTCCGCCTCCGTAGCGTAATGGTCAGCACCTTCGGCTTCCGTTCTGGTGTCCCGGGTTCGATTCCCAGGGGTGGCCAAAAAAGAGTGATTTTTTCACTGTAATATTAACTCAGTATTACCCTGGACTGGTACCCAAAGCGGAGGGCTGATGACCTTTCCTTCATATGTTAACGATTAAGATAACACTGCGTTTATATGATGCAGTGCCCTATGCGCCATCGGGGTGCAGAAAAAGCTTTTACTGTTATATTTTTAAACTTTAAAAACGTTTTCCTGAAAAATTAAGTTTTTTGATATATAACGTTGTTGAAAGGAGTGAGTGATATGTCGCTCACACCTTTCAAGAACGTCATAAATCAAAAATCGTCAATTTTCAGTTGTGCATGCTTTCGGAATGCCCAGAAAACGTACTGTCTCCCAGCAAAAGAGGCATATTTTTAACATAATATTTACCTGCTACAGGGCAGAAAGTGATGTTTTTGTATTTTGAAGAAAATGTAAAGTTTAATTATTTTTTTAAATATACTAAATATTTTCCAAATGTAGAAAAAACCTTCAGGTTTTACCTAAAAATATCTTTTGCACAGTAAAAACTTCAATAAGTGGCTTGATATTTATT
>NW_028281259.1:665000-667500 GCF_059751285.1 Brachycentrus maculatus | reverse complement strand
TTTGTATTTACATACATAGTAATGTACTATTTTTCAGCTTTCTTTTGGAATTGAAAATATACTTTTTCAGTAAACGTTTTGTATTTATATTCATATGTCCTATTTTCAACGTTATTTTGGAATTGAAAATTGACTTTTTCAGCAAATGTTTTGTACAAAACGTATAAATTTTTCAGCATAGATTTTAAATTAAAAGACCCTATTTTCAACATTTTGAGTGTGTCCAAATACTTGTTCACAAAATCTGGATTATCTCCAATTACAGGAGTTATTTTCATATTATTTTTTGACATCTCATCAAAGATGAAGAAGAATATGGAAGTCTGGGCATTTACGGGGCTTACGACCGTCATAGGCTAAAGCCCTAAGGCTAAGGTCATAAGCCATAGGCTAAGGTCATAGGCTAAGGTCGTAAGCCCCGTAAATGCCCAGACTTCCATATTCTTCTTCATCTTTGATGAGATGTCAAAAAATAATATGACCCTATTTTCAATTATTTGTATACAAAAAATGCTTTTTACAATGATGTGAATATATACTTATGAACTTATACTGAAAATACGCTATATCCAGGATACATTTTTAATAAAATACTCTATTTTCAGCACGAAATTTACACAAAAGGGCATAGTTATCGAATACCAACGCATACAAGAAGAATGACACATACTTTGAGCGTAAGTATCAATATTTTTCAATACAAATATTTATTATTTCCAAACAAATACAGGAAGTCGGAACAGTTCGCGATCACTCGTGACCTCTAACAGAGGCTTACTTTGGTTTTTCAACCAGTGTTTCATCACTTTATAAAATTTCATCAATCTCGATGTGCATCGTTTAAAGTATCTTGTATTATATTGTTATTAGATTCAATTTAATTTATTCAAACCTTGAACCAGACTTTGTAGACTTATTATTATTACTGAGAATTATTTTTAATGCGAATCGGTCGTAAATCAAAATGGTGCAAGTCCAAATTAATTAATCGTGAAATAAGATTTTTTTTAATTAAAAAAATATATATATTTGTGTCTTTATTATTTACGCAAACATTTAAATTTAATACTATTTATGTGAGCCTAAGCAGCTCATTATTAGAAATAGGAAGTAAATTGTGGTAGAGTGGGTTCGAACCTAGAAACTCTGACTTAAGAGTCAGCGACACTAACCACGGGACCACAGCCCCGACAAAATATTTATATATAGGGTCCGCCATCTAAAGTTTTTTTTTTCAACTAGTGCTTATTTCGTGAATGGTAACACTTAGCTCATGTCTGATTTGACAGATAATTAGTTTTATCCTTCCGCTGAGCGAATATGGTTGTGTATACGCTTGAACAACGCTGGGAAATATTGCGACATTACTTTGAAAATCATGGTAATGTTGCAGAATGTGTGCGAAAATTGCGTACGGTTTTTGGAAGAAGAGAAGCACCGTCAGCTCCGTATGTTCGTTATCTTGTGAAAAAAGTGAAAGAAACTGGCATCCTCATCGATAAACCAAAGCGTGAAAAGCCAAAAACAGTGCGTACACCCGAGAATATCGATGTTGTGGCAGAAAGTGTGCGTGAAGCGCCATCAACATCAATTCACCGTCGTTCTCAACAATTGAACATTTCGGAGACATCATTGAGACGAATTTTGCATAAAGACCTTGGTATGACGCCATACAAAGTCCAATTGGTTCAGGAGTTGAAGCCAACTGACCATCCAATGCGTTTTCGCTTCGCTGAGTGGGCCTGCGATCGACTTACAGAAGATGCCGATTTTGCCAAAAAAATCATCTTTTCGGATGAAGCTCATTTTGATCTTGGCGGGTATGTAAACAAGCAAAATTGTCGTATTTGGGGCACAGAAAACCCGCACGCATACATTGAAAAGCCGGTACACCCAAAACGAGTCACTGTTTGGTGCGGATTTTGGTCCAGAGGCATAATTGGGCCATTTTTCTTTGAAAATGAGCAAGGAGTGGCCGTTACAGTCAATGGCGATCGTTATCGGGCCATGTTGAACGGATTTTTGTTCACAAAAATTGAAGAGGAGGATATTGGCAACATTTGGTTTCAACAGGACGGCGCTACGTGCCACACAGCCGAAGCTACACTCGATGTTTTGCGCCCTGTTTTTGAAGATCGCATTATCAGCCGCAGAGCTGATGTCGTTTGGCCACCTCGGAGCTGCGATTTGACACCGTTGGACTATTATTTGTGGGGTGCCCTCAAAGATAAATGTTACGCCGACAAGCCAGAGACAATTGACGCTTTAAAGGACAATATTCGTGAAGCCATTGGTGAAATACAGCTGCACACAATCGATAATGTGCTTAAAAATTGGACCGATCGTGTAGGCTACTGCATGGCCAGCCGAGGTAGCCATTTGAATGAAATTATTTTTCATTATTAACCGGAAGGATTGTACTTATAAATAAAAAAAGAAATTTGAGAAAATATTCAGTAGTTTTTTTTTTATAGCATTTTCAAAAAAAAAAAGTTATTTG
>NW_028281259.1:660000-662500 GCF_059751285.1 Brachycentrus maculatus | reverse complement strand
CTAATTCATTCATTTCAAATGTCCAAAACATCTCAACACACATTTCTTAATTTTTATCGATAATGCTTATCTCAGCTTTGCATTTTTTCCTTATTTACCATTTCGAACATCTGTCATACGTCGCTTTTATTTTACCGCACATTCGTCTGAGTGATCGCATTCTGAGGGCATTCAGTCTACTTCATTGATCGTAATTGATTTTTGAAAATTGTAATACGTGTGGCTCTAGCGCAGCCGGTCTCGTACTGAATAGTATATTTGGGAGTACACCATTAAAGTTACTTTAATTCACTAACTTTTTCCACTAATATTTTCTAACTTTTTCCACTTATTTTCTGTTTTCTGTTAAAATCAGACATTTCGTTCACTCCTTTCAAGAACGTCATAAATCAAAAATCGTCAATTTTCAGTTGTGCATGTTTTCGGAATGCCCATAAAATGTACGATATCCCGGCAAAAGAGGCTTATTTTTAACTTAATATTTACCCGCTACAGGGCAGAAAGTGTTGTTTTTGCATTTTTAAGAAAAGGTATTGTTTAATTATTTTTTCAAAAAAACTAAAAAAATTTCAAATGGAGAAAAAACCTTCAGGTTTTACCTAAAAAGATCTGTTGCACAGAAAAAAGTTCAATTTGTGGCTTGATTTTTATTTTTAATACATTATGTTATATTTTTAAACATTAAAAACGTTCTCCTGAAAAATCAGTTTTATTGATTTATGACGTTCTTGAAAGGAGTGAACGAAATATGACTTATGTATGTAATATGTTTTGAAAAAATAAAATAAAATAATATTATACCGTGAAATGCTAATAAATGTAAAATAAAGAATTTAAAAAAAATGTAATTTATGGATAATTTCATGATTTCAAGAAAATTCTAGACGAATAAAAACACTCGCTTTGTCGCTAAAGGCAAATTAAACATGCTTATTGTTATGGGAAAGCTCGTTTCTTATAGCGCACTTTTCGTATAACGTATTTACTCCTAGAACGAATTAAGTACGTTATACGAGGTATCACTCTAACCTGCTTTGAAAAACCACAAATTTGATGTCTTCATTCTGCATAATGCTGTTGAATTCTCTGATTCAGTTGAAAATTTGCCAAACAATTGTTTGCAAAGTGATTCCATCCATTTACATACAATGGATGTAAAAATAATAAGACATGGGACAGGTTTTATTTCTTTGGCAGAATGCCAACTCTCACGAAACAATCACTGCCTTCTAGATAATATTTAAAGTTTTGTTATCATATTTACTCTTACATATCGCTCACTCCTTTCAAGAACGTCATAAATTGTAAATCGTCAATTTTCAGTTTTGTATGTTTTCGGAATGCCCAGAAAATGTACTATGTCCCAGCAAAAAAGGCATATTTTTAACATAATATATACCCGCTACAGGGCAGAGAGTGTTGTTTTTGCATTTTGAAGAAAAGGTATTGTTTAATTATTTTTTCAAAAATACTAGTTACTTTTCAAATGGAGAAAAAACCTTCAGTTTTACCTAAAAAGATCTGTTGCACAGTAAGAAGTTCAATAAGTGGCTTGAAATTTATTTTTAATACATTGTGTTATATTTTTAAACTTTAAAAACGTTCTCCTGAAAAATCAAGATTTTTTATTTATGACGTTCTTGAGAGGAGTGAGCGATATCAACATAGATAAAGAAGACATAAAAATGCTAAAAAATATATTCTAATAAATTTATAGAATAAAAATGAAAATAATAATTTCTGGCGTTTCTCATGTGTGTGATTATAATCCAGGATTCGGAACTCACATACTAATATAAGAGCTTCTGCTCAATAAAAGAAGCTTCTTTTCATCTCACCAATAGATGTCTCTAGTGAAGTTCTACTGATTCAAGAACAAGGTTTCTAAATTGGTTCATATATATAGAACTTCCAAGAATTTGAGTAGTGTGGTTGTCAATAATGGGTAGAATTTGTGAATGTTACACGTGTGTAAGGTGATCACTTGAACCAGCCTATGACGGCCGTCAGCCCCGTAAATGCCCAGACATCCATATTCTTCTTAATCTTTGATGAGATGTCAAAAATAATATGAAAAATAACTCTTATAATTGGAGATAAACCAGATTTGTGAACAAGTATTTGGACACACTCAAAATGTTCCATATTCTTCTTCTTCATCATATTTAATTCTTTCTATCATATGTCAACTTACCTCACATTTTATAGACACTTCTACAATTGAAAATAAAAACACATATCGCCCACTCCTTTCAAGAACGTCATAAATCAAAAAACTTGATTTTTCAGGACATCGTTTTTAAAGTTTAAAAATATAATACAATGCATTAAAAATACATTTCAAGCCTTTTGAACTTTTTACTGTGCAACAGATCTTTTTAGGTGAAACCTGAAGGTTTTTTCTCCATTTGAAAAATATTTAGTATGTTTAAAAAAATAATTTTATAATACCTTTTCTTCAAAATGCAAAAACAACACTTTCTGCCCTGTAGCGGGTAAA
>NW_028281257.1:335000-347500 GCF_059751285.1 Brachycentrus maculatus | reverse complement strand
TTTTTTTAAATAAACATACAGTACTATGAACATGTTGAGATGTCTATATAAAATGACTCGTAATGGACAAACTCACAAAGATTTAAACACACTCAATGTATTACAAAATTCAGTTATATTATTAAAAACATGAAAATAACGTAAAAATAATAGATTTTATAACATATCTGCTTTAAAAAACGAACATTAGTTTGGAAGATGCTTTGTTGGGATGGACATAAAACAAAAAGTAAAACAGCCTCTTTTTTACACCCTTAATATTGGGAACAAGGGATGTAAAATCTAGGGCTGTGAAAGTGAAATTAAATGCTTCCAAGAAGTTTGTGAATGAATTATAAAATTAGAATAAAATATAGAAGTGTCGTGTTCTTCAAGATTTAATTTGTATTTAAGTCTGTAACTTTATTGCTTAAATACTTAAATTTGAGACGTTTTAAGATTTGTTTTGATTGTTTTGGAATTCAATTTCAAAAGAAAAATGGCTGAGCAATTATGTTCTAGCAGAAGAAAACTTTATAAATAAATTAGTCATTTATTTCGAAAAATGTAACAAGTTAGTTAAGTGAAAATTTACCATTGCAACATTCACTATTTGTATGTATATATACTTATTTATAAAGCATGAAAATGAAAATATTTTTATTTATTTAAAAAGTGTTTTGAGAATGACTTATTAAATTCAAAGCGTCGTTGCTTTGTTTTATAAAGCATCAAATCAATTTGAGTCTTAAAATTTTAAACTCCTATCTATTTTTTTTACTTGTTACATGTTATTTCAGAATAAAGTAAAACTTCAATTTAAATGTGTGATTTTATTCATGAAGTTTACATATCTTACAAAATTGCTTTGAAAATATTTGCAATGAAATTTTATGCTAATGAAATAATATAGACTTTTATAAAATATGTTAAATTCAACAACATTATTTATACCATTTTTTTATTATTAGTAAACTTTAACCATCCGGTTTCGACAAAGACCTTGTCATTATCAGGGTTTATTAAATTCTTAAACATTAAAACACTCATAGTTAATTATTCGGAGTGTGTGGATGTTTTTGGTAAGGGAATGTAAGTAACTATGAGTATTTTAATTTTTTTAATGTTTTGGAATTTAAAAAACCCTGATGATGACAAGATTCTTGTCGAAACCGGTTATGTTAAGTATATTTATAATAAAAAAGTGGTATAAATTTTATTAAATGTTCCACAAAGTATCTGCGAAAAAAATTAAAGAAATAATATAGAAATCAACGAAAAAGACAATAACTGGAACAGTTCAACTTCAATTCATAATATCAGAATTGTAAATCGATGATCTAAATCCGTCGCATATTTCACATGTGCACATTTGTGACAAAGTGCATGTGACATTCTACTCTCAAAGGGCGCATACATAATCCCGTACTTAGCTTCATGGGGAAACTTCTCGAGTGACGGAAAGTACTAGAGCTTCGGGAAAAATGGTGTTATCTACGTCGAAATCAACATTTCTCTCGAGACTTTGTTCCGAGAAATTCGCAGTACTTCCTCCGGGAAGGTCTGTAACACGTCTTACGTAAATACGTTTGCGGGGGTAAATGCATATATGAGGGTTGAACACTTACAGGGTGTCTCTTAAATGTTATGATTATACTGTCATGTGATAAAAAGTGTACTTATTTTTTTACAATATTTTGAGTGTGTCCAAATACTTGTTCACAAAATCTGGATTATCTCCAATTAATGTGATTCGAGATAAACCAGATTTTGTGAACAAGTATTTGGACACACTCAAAATGTTGTAAATAAATTATATGGTCAAATTATAAGCTTACACAATAAAAATTAAAATGATATTTTCTAGCGTTTCTCATGTGTGTGATTATAATCCAGGATTCGGAACTCACATACTAATAAAAGTTTCTTTTCATCTCACCAATAGTTGTCTCTAGTGAAGGTTAAGTGATTCAAGAACAATGTTTCAAAATCGGTTAATATATCGCTCACTCCTTTCAAGAACATCATAAATCAAAAAACTTGATTTTTACTGAAAAAAACTATAACAGTCTTGAAATGTTATTGGTAATGGGAGGAGGAAAATAATAGAAGAAAGGGATGATTCCTTACTTGATGTACTGACCAAATTAAGGTTGCTACAAGCTCATCAGTGGCAGAAGCGATGCGTGGAAACTGTAGTCTATAGTTGATCTGATGATGGAATGGTTATTCCTTAATTGGCTGTCGTGAAGTATAGTTTTAAAGTGATATTACACAAATTAAACGATTAATGATACAGATAGTGTTTCACAATCAAATACATTTAAAAAGAACATCATTTATATTCTATTTATTTTAACTCGAATTTTATATATACATATATATATATATATATATATATATATATATATATATATATATATATATATATATATATATATATATGTATATATATATATTGTATATATATATATTTATATATATATATATATATATATATATATATATATATATATATATATATATATATATATATATATATAATTATATATATATATATACATATATATAAATATATATATATATATATATATATATATATATATATATATATATATATATATATATATATATAAATATATATATACTTTTGGGACATCCTTTAGTATGAATGTATTATTTATTCAATTGAATAAGTGATGCGATTTCTAAATCTAAGATAAAATGTGGTCGAGTGTAGGAACTGCAATACCAATGAGCTAAGAAACAAGGAATCCGGTATTTATCGATACCGATATTCAATATACTGGTATTTTAAATGTCAAATTGTTTATATTATGTATGTATTGGTTTTAAATTGTATTTGATAATTGTTTATGTAAAAAACATATTCCTTTATTCTTTTTTCATTTAAAAATTTTCCACCGATATAACAGAGAGCGACAGAGAAAAACCAAGATGGCGAAGTTACGTCAGTATTGAGAATGACTTGATAAACTTTATGTGTCGTTTCTCTGTTTATTCAAAGCAACACCAGTATTTTGATTCTAATATTATAAAACGATTTGTGGAAAACGAAACGTGTGTTTGCCAATAATGGGAAGAATTGGTGAATGTTACACCTGTATAAAGTGATCACGTAAATGCCCAGACTTCCATATTCTTCTTCATCTTCGATGAAATGTCACAAAATAATGAGTAAAACTTAAATAAAAATGGATAGATTTTACTGCAAAGTAAGTATCGAATCAACAAATGAAAACATTTTATTTTAAATCTATCAAATTAATATCTGCAAGATTTGAACGCAATGGTTACTGGTTTATAGTAATCCTTTTAAAAGCCTTTTGGTGTTAAAAAGTTACGTGGTCAATTTGGAGTTCCATCTACCTTTAATTCTGGAGAATCTATTAATCCTATGTAAACTTAGAACCCGTGCGTGTCTACTGGGCGTAGAGGAAAGGCTATAGATATTTCTCAAAACGCCTTTCCGGAAGAGCTTTATCGCTGATTTATACTTGAAATGGAAAAAGCCCTCCGAAATTAACCCTACCGCGAGCAGAAGCTTTCGCAGGCAAACGAAACAAAAAGGAACATATCTCAAAAAAAAGAATTGACCCAGATATGTGGGCCGTTGTACGGGGCTGTATTATGAATGTTGAAAGCTTCGTGAACGGGCATCATAACGCTTTCATCCCGGCTATACGACATAAAAAATCACACACAATATTGCTTACGTGGTATCCAAAACATTCGCTGTCTGAACACCCACGTTTTTACTTAATTCTGAATCCTTTCTTTTTAAAACGGTTTTTTACTGAAATTGATAAAAGAAAAAAGTTTTTAGCTGGCTTCATTTTACTGTAGTAAACTCAAAACATATTTTAAATATTAAATTCAAACACTCGTTTTTAGGGTCTACCAATTTGTTTATTATATATTGTTTTTATAAACACGAAAATAAAAAATTATTTTCGTGACTATTGTTTCGCCTTATAAGGGCATTATCAAACTATGTACTGATAATGACACTGCATCCCGATGATTCGACAAAAAAATTCACACACAATATTGCTTACGTAGTATCCAAAACTTTCGTTCCCTGAACACCTACGTTTTTTCTTAATTTTTAAAACTGTTTTTTAATTAAATTTAAGGAAGGATTAAAAATTTTCGTTGGCTCCATTTTACTTTAATAAATTGAACGCATATTTTTACTTTTGGTCTTTAATCATTTTTTTGTAATAAACTCTAATTTCAAACCCATGGGTGAAGTATGAAGGCTGTGAGGTTCATATGGTACTTATTCTTTCTTCTAACCCTTATCCGTACCCAATGGTGCATAAGGCACTGCATCGTGTTATCTTGATCGTTACTAATATGAAGGCAAGGTGATCACTGCAGCGCTTTAGGGACCAGTCCAGGGAATTATTAAATAAATGTTAGAGTGCAAAATCACAAATTTTTATTTTCACCCCCTTTCGTGGGAATCGAACCCAGTTTAAGGGTAAACGTTAATTTTAACTTTGTTAATGTCTATGTAAATGTAATATTTCCCTTAAACAAGTTATTCTTGTTACTTTTAAAGTTTATTCAACGTAAATTTGGAGTTATACGTTTTTGTATAAAAAATATAAGGCGAATGTAGTTGGTAAAAATAGCAGGGGATGACCGAGGATAACTTTGCATGATCTGGTATGTCAAATACTTGAAAATGGTCAAGTAAGGAGTTGAAATAATCGGCGAGTATGTATGAAGAGTTGAATAAATCTAGAAGAGGCGAAGAATGTGTGCAAAGAGTGATGTGGCGTTCTATTCTCTCTATTCCATTCCATCTCACCCAGAGGGAAAGCGGCGCGATGGTTTGTTAGTTACCTCTTAAATTATATAAAAAAATTTAATCAAAACATTTTATCTTCAATTTATAATTTTAGCGACCTGGGAATTTTGGAGGTCACCAATTAAGTCACCTCGTGTATGTGTGTTATTAAAACGGAAAGCCAGAAAAGGATATTTAAAGAATTCTTACTTACAGATCGTTTATTGATATAAGTTCTTACACTTTAATTACTATTGATATTAACTATTATAATTTAATCTAATTAATTAATGAAACTTTGAAATAAAATGTGAAGTTAAATACACATCCGTCAGAACCAAGCGATGCAGGCGAATCTCGGTCTCCTCGCTTCGGTTGGCCGCTTTTGTTGAATTCTTTCGGGAATCTCCGTGGCGAATTCGTATATTCGGTGTTGTCAACCTGACGGCGTGGCCAGACGCCTACATAATCATTCAGTGCATTTTTTGAAATAAAATTAAAACTGATATTTGTTTTTAATTATTTTTTTGAAACCTTAAGAATTTGAGCAAAATCCCATGTGGCCTTTATTGAATGATTAATATATCCGAGGAACAAAAAACTCTACAAAATTCAAATCGTTCTCTGGGGGATGAATTAAATACGTTTGGAGAGAAAAGGGTTGAAAGAAGTCACGTTTATTCCTCGGTTTCACTTCACCGGCCAACTGAAAAAATCTCGACGTGTATTATGATTAATTATCAGACGGAATGGAAACACAAAGCCTATTTCTTTCAGTCTGCATTCTCATCAGACTACCATAAATAATATTTAAGACGAGTAAACATACAACTGTCAGCACGCTCAGCTACCGTTCTGGAGATCCCGGGTTCGATTCCCAGGGGGGTCAAATAAATATAAGTGATTTTTCACTCCAATATTTATTTAATATTACCCTGGACTGGTACCTGAAGCGGAGGGCTGGTCACCTCTCCTTCGTGTGTTAACGATCAATATAATACTGTGTTTATATAATGCAGTGCCCTATGCACCATTGGGGTGCGGATAAGGGTTTGAAACATACTACTAAATTTTCAATGCGAAGGTTTTAGTACGTATTTTTTTTAAGATTCTTATTTTTTTATGGAAAACCTAATGAAAATAACTCCTGTAATTGGAGATAATCCAGATTTTATGAACAAGTATTTGGACACATTCAAAATGTTGTTCTCAATATTTTTTGTTTCAATAAATTTTAACATAAAAGGAATATTGTTATTCTTGTCCATATAAATTTGAAAAAGTGTTATTTTAAACTTTAAAAATAATGTATTATAAAATTCAATATGTTTCGCTCACTCCTTTCAAGAACGTCATAAATCAAGAATCGTCAATTTTCAGTTGTGCATGTTTTCGGAATGCCCAGAAAATGTACTATAGGTATCCCAGAAAAAGAGCCATATTTTTAACTTAATATTTACCCGCTGCAGGACAGAAAATGTTGTTTTTGCATTTTGAAGAAATGGTATTGTTCAATTATTTTTTTTTTAATGTACTAAATATTTTTCGAATGGAGAAAATACCTACAGGTTTTACCTAGAAAGATCTGTTGCACAGTAAAAAGTTCAATAAGTGGCTTGATATTTATTTTTAAAACATTGTGTTATATTTTTAAACATTAAAAACGTTTTCCTGAAAAATCTAGTTTTTTGATTTATGACGTTCTTGAAAGGAGTGAGTGGTTTATGTGCAATTAAACTTTTTTTCGGATATGTTTATATCTTAATAATTGTAAAATGGCAAATAAAAATGATATTAGAGTCAATTTATCTTAATTCATCCTCTAATCTATTTTCTAAGGTATTAAGGCAAGCGTCAGAGGAGTGATATTCGTTATCGCGTTTCCCTTTCAAGGGAGGATGTGAAACCTAAGGAAATAGCGGAAATAAACGTAATGATAATAATAAAAATAAAAATAAATGTCCGTTTTCTAGTCAGTAGGCCAGCATTTCCTCTCTCTATTATCCGATCTTTCTAGAGCGAAAAGAAGAAAGATTTAACCTTCAGTTAGGATAATCTCGAAATATACACACCAACCCTTAATATACAGCCAATGAAGAGGGTTCTGAAGAATCGACTCCATATTTTCTTATATCTATTTTAGCGAGTCTTTCATGTGATAATCCCTTTTTATTACCTCAATAATACTTACAAGCAATCTATTCCTTCCTTCCTATTATGCAAATTATTTCAATGAGGATTTTCATTCACCAAATCATCATTTAATAACCAGTCTGAAGAATTCTCAAGTCACTGTTTAATTAAGTTGAAATTTCAATACGATATATTATCAAACACTGGATTGTTCACCCTACGGAAATACAGAGTAGCTCAAAATTAATCACCCAGTAGGAAGATGTTATAATTTTTGAAAATGGCGTCGTACATCAATCATATTTGACATTTTGCTCACTCCTTTCAAGAACGTCATAAATGAAAAAACTTGATTTTTCAGAAAAACTTTTTTCAATTTTAAAATATAATAAAATTTATTAAAAATATATATCAAGACACTTTTTGAGCTTTTTACTGTGCAACAGATATTTATAGGTTAAACCTGAAGGTTTTTTCTCTATTTGAAAAATAACTAGTTTATTTTTTTTTAAATAATGAAACCTTAACTTTTCTTCAAAATTCATAAAACTACACTTTTTGCCCTGTAGCGGGTAAATATTAATCTAAAAATATGCCCTTTTTGCTGGGATATAGTACATTTTCTGGGCATTCCAAAAACATGCACAAATGAAAATTTAAGATTTTTGATTTATGACGTTCTTGAAAACAGTGAGCGATTTGCAAACTAGATAGCTGTTTAATATTATTGACGTACGACGCCATTAGCAAAAAAATAAATATCTTGTGATAGAATCATTAATTTTGTGCCATCCTGTATCAAATCTAATTAAAGTAAGCTAAATATACATATACATTACAAATTTGACAGCCGTTGGCACCACTGCCAGTCATACTTTAAATCTTTTTAATAACCGCTTGCATGAGAAAGGAATACAAGATCATTGCATATATATAAATTTCACAAATTAATGCTTTATATCTGTTCAATAATAGGTAGAATAGTAAACGTTACACGTTAAGCTTTATTAAGTATATAAAGTGGTCACTAAGGCCAAGTCGTAAGTTTTCGAAAGCCCAGACGAAAGAATTTTATAAAAAAAATAAAGGTTTCTTCTTAAATTGAGACACTTATAATAATATTGAAATCATAATATACGACACAGCAGTGAGTATTTACTATTTTCTATTTATTTTATAATTAACTTTTAAGAGAGTTGATCTAAATGTTAAAAGAAACTCTTGTTAAAGACCACTTTTGAGATTATTAATGAAAACACGACAAGTTCCCAGAACTACAGATGTTCTAATAATTTAAAACTTCTGTAGTCTTCGGAACTACTCGTTTTTACATTCTTGAAAAAGTTGTCTTATGATTTATATTATTATGGTAAAAAATGTGTTTTTTTAAATAACAATAATATAAACTATCCTACTGCTTTTGATGTCTTTACAAAAGCTTATTTTTAAATAAAGTCAACAATAAATAAATGTCAGTTTACTTTTTTCTCAACTTTGACGAAAACTTGAAAAATGTATGTAATTAAAAAATAATATTAAAAAAAAACATGCTGCTTAAAACATTGTAACGAAATATAAAATAGTACAAAGAAATAACAAGTATAATTTAATATTTTTTAAATTATAATATTTTGTATTCAAACGATTTCCACAAAAAGTAGTAATATTGTTATTTGGATGTCTGAAAAATGGTCTACTGAGCTGAATAGCGTATAACATCATATATTACGAGTACATTGTTTTTAAAAAAAGTGCCCTTGTTATGTAGGAAAAGAGATACGAAAAATTAGGGAATTTAATGAATTTTAAGGAAACGATATGGTAATTATGTACTTTTTTATTTTCGTTTGCGTAATTAATTTAAGCAAGCAACTACTATTTTTCAGTACCTTCACAAAATATTATACGTATTTGGTCATACAATACTTATAATGATTCAGTGGTTTATTACGTTAAATTTCGAGCTATTTATATTCAGGGAATTTTTTTGTATAATATTTCATGTCAAATTATGGTAATTTTTTGAGATAAAAATTAATATTCCTTCTTATTTTATTCTTTATTTCCTTTTTCACTTCATAAATATTTATAATTATTCATTTTAAACTATATTATAAACACAAAACTATATTCATTAGTTTTAACCAGCAGAAATTACTGAAATGGGCCAGTTAAAATATTATCTTAAATGTACCAAATACATGTTCACAAATCTGGATTATCTCCAATTAGAGGAGTATTTTTCATATTATTTTGTGATATCTTCAAAGATGAATAAGAATATGGAAGTCTAAGCATTTACGGGGCTGACGACCGTCATAGGCTGGTTTAAGTGATCACTTTACACACGTGTAACATTCACCAATTCTACCCATTATTGACAACCACACTACTCAAATTCTTAATTCTTGGAAGTTCTTTATAATTGAACCAATTAAGAAACCTTGTACTTGAATCACTAGAACTTCACTAGAGACATCTATTGGTGAGATGAAAAGAAGCTTTTTTTTATTGAGCAGTAACTCTTATATTTGTATGTGAGTATATGAGTATAATCACATACATGATAAAAATTAAAAATTATATGAAAAATAAAAAATAAAAAAATTTCTGCTGGTTAAAACTAATTAATATGGCTTTGTGTTAATAATATGTGTTAAAATAAGGTATTTGGACAAACTCAAAATGTCGTAAGTAAAACATAAATCAAAACTTTTACTACCTACCTTAACGAACGTATGAATATATCCGAATTATGTCACAATAACTCTATTTCAAACAAAAGACGTTTAATGTCATGTGTGAATAGTGTATAAACTTGTATTGTAAACGATTGTGTACGTACCTTAACCATTCTGTGTACGTATAAAATAATATCTCCAATTTGCTTTACCGCCTAAGAGCGTATCCAAATAACAACACAGGCTACTAGCGGTAATAAAAGTCTCATAAAACATGACAGTTATTCCGTACTATGTGAACAATCTTATAATTGAGTTTGTATAGTAGATCTTGTCACGCCAAATCCTAGTTATTATATGAATTTACCTTGTAAACCCACAGGTGTGGGTCAGTAGATATGTATGTGGAGAGAAATATGAGTATAGAGATATTTCCTGAAAATCGTAATTTAATTTTGTGTCCTTAAAATAAATTTTGACTTCAATCCTTTATTTTTGTGTTAACAGGGAAATCAAAATAAAGATAACATATCGCTCACTCCTTTCAAATCAAAAGCGGCATATTTTTAACTTAATATTTCCTGCTATGGGGCAGAAAGTCTTGTTTTTGCATTTTAAAGAAAAGGTATTGTTAATTTTTTTTTCAAATTTACTTAATATTTTTCAAATGGAGAAAAAACCTTCAAATTTTACCTAAAAAGATCTGTTGCATAGTAATGTATATATATATATATATATATATATATATATATATATATATATATATATATATATATATATATATATATACAATATATATATATAATTATATATATATATATATATATATATATATATATATATATATATATATATATATATATATATATATATATATATATATATTCATATATTAAATGTTAAAATATAACAATGATTTCTGCTATAAATTGTTTTTTGTTTTTAAGTGCAGCAATAATGAAACTAAACATATAAGCGATAACTAAATTAAACATATGAGTAATGTATATGATCGTAAAAGTAATGAGAAAGTTAATTGAAGAAAGTTTTAATAAATTTTAGGAAATTGTAACAGTAATTTATTAAAAGGGAATATGAATTCAAAATCGATAGATACCACAAAGTGACTACCGAATCATTTGATGAAATTTAATATTCTTGATTAATGTCACTATTGTGGTATTCACAAAGTAAAATTTAAATAAATCACGTATAGTTACTTCCACTAAGTGACCGCAAAGTGAATAAATTTTAGGAATAAATTTTATACGTTGATTAAAATTGGCAGTTATCCTATTTTAACCGAGACAAAGCGGTATGGCATTCAATTCTCTGTGCCTACAGATGTAGATAGCTGCATGATAGCTAAGAAGTTAGTTATTTTACTTTATGAATATTAATACCATGATAATATACTAGTAAATAAAAAATATTTTTACTAACAACATTTGCAAAAACACAATACAAATGTTGTAAATAAATTATCTGGTCAAATTATAAGCTTAAATAATAAAAATGAAAATGGTATTTTCTGGCGTTTCTCATGTGTGTGATTGAAATCCAGGATTTGGACCTTATATACTAATATAAGAGTTTCTGCTTAGTAAAAAGCTTCTTTACATCTCACCAATAGATGTCTCTAGTGAAGTTCTAGTGATTCATGAACAAGGTTTCTAAATTGGTTCATATATATAGAACTTTCAAGAATTTGAGTAGTTTGTTTGTCAATAATGGGTAGATTTGGTGAATGTTACACATGTGTAATGTGATCACTTAAACCAGAATATGACGGTCGTCAGACCTGTAAATGCCCAGACTTCCATATTCTTCTTCATCTTTGATGAGATGTCAAAAAATAATATCAAAAAATAATATAAAAATATATATACGAGTATTTACTAGTATATTGCTTAGGTGGGGTGACCATCTCAATGCAATTCTTGGGAACCAAATCAAGTAGTAAGGACTTCCCTTAATACCTGACTCGAGCACACTAATTTTAATCTCAGAAAGAGGGTAGATTTTTAGACGAGATTTATTTTCATTCTTCTTACAAATCTTGGGCAAAAATCGTGGAGTTAATTCACCTTTTATAATTTCCTGGAACATTTCTTAGGTTTCGCCCTTAATTCGCCGCTTTGTTTCACCTTTGCCGTTCTTCCTTCTTTCCCTTTCCCCCTTTCTCTCCGGTGGTTTCAATTAATTATTTGGTTTAATTATATTTTCATTATAAAAACAGTTTCCTCCCGTTTTCTTCAAAACAAAAGGGGAAGTTTTTACACCTCTGCGGGAACCCAAAATGGGATTTCTGGTACTGTTATATTGTCTTCGTGGCATTTTGAAAATTTCATCATTCTTGTTTCGTAAATAAATCCACAATTTTTTCTTTCGGACGACATTAAACCATAACAAAAACAAATCCCCGAAAAGCAGTTTTAATAGATTTGTTAATGCAATTTTTTTTTATTTTATTCATCAATTTATTTAAATCCACATATACATCACAGCATAGCCAATTATAATGTACACACTTCATACAATGTAATTGTGACCATCAAAATAAATGATCTGAAAAAGTGCATTATGAAAAGATAATATGTAGTGTTAAGTCATATTTTCTTATTTTGTTTTTACCTTAGGTCTTTTTATATTTTCTCATTTGTTATATTTTCTCATTTGTTTATTTTAAATATGCTTCTAATGTTTTTCTCATTTATATCTTTTAAATGTGCTTCCTATGCCTATTTATTAAACCTGTTTGTTGTTTTAATATTTTGCCACGTATTAGTTTTGGTTATTTTAAGAAAAACTTTTTTGTCACTTTATTATATCGCTCACTCCTTTCAAGAACGTCATAAATCAAAAAACTTGATTTTTCAGAAGAAAGT
>NW_028281257.1:222500-330000 GCF_059751285.1 Brachycentrus maculatus | reverse complement strand
TAACATTCACCAATTCACTACTCAACCACATTGACAACCACACTATTCAAATTCTTGTGTAATTGGTGATAATCCAGATTTTGTGAAGAAGTATTTGGACACACTCAAAATGTTGAAAATGAATTATTTAATTATCTGTTTTACAACACTTGAAATAATTATATTATTACATTTGAAATTATTAATATTCAATAATTATAAGTGCACCCTTATAAACCTTTTATCTTAATTCCTTGCTTAATCAAGCTCTTGTGAATTAATTCCATTGTTTTCTCAAACAATAGTTTAAGGTACACACTGAAGCTGAGCTCAATTTGTAAGTATTTATTTAAGAAATATAATTACATTCATAAACCCAGCAGAAATAACATTAATTAATTGTACCTGGTCGCCGTTCTATTGTTCTTGAATTAGCTGAACCTTTTCCAAACGATGAAACAACTTGACTTTACTGGTTTTACTAATTAGCGATGAGTTCAAGTCCAATATTTTTTAAATCCCTCATTATATTCCGTGAGTATAAATTTTCGTGTAGGCTGCTATATAAAATGAATTACTTATTTTACCAGTTTTTTTTTACAGTGTGTCCATTTTTTCTTAAATAATGGATTAATTTATAAAGATTTTATTTTTTTTGGAATTATAATTATTAAGATTTTCAAGAAGAAAAACCTCTTAACCAATGTAGTGCAATCAATTTTGGAGAGCCGATTCTTACAGATTGCCGATAGATTTTAAATTAGGTTTATGTCTTGTAAAATTCTTGACCAGTCCATCACAGTTCATTGTTTTTGTGTGAAAATTTTTTTATTCATATTTTTTTGGATTTTTGGCAGGGGGTGTTTGACCTTTGGTTTCGTTTCTCTGGGAATATCTTTTTCTGTAGAATTGGGTGATACTTCTCGCTTTTTATCATCTCAGTAACTTGAAGAAGCAGCCCTGGTCCATAATACGAGGAACACCCCTAAACATTATTTAACAGGGTGTTGAAAATATGAAAAAAAGTTTTGTTTCAATTAATCGTATCGATACTGTATATTTCAATAGTTTATAAAATTACGCAAGAATTTGATACACAAGTCAAATACCATAAGTTTCTAATCGTCAAAATTCATTCAAATACTATAAACCAAACAGGCATTGAAGAGGCGAAATTTCAACAATTATTTTTTGTATGAACATTAATCTTTATGATAGAGAACAATTTACATTACTTTAAAAATATATGACAAAAAAATGTAAAATTACGCAAGTAGTTAATATATTAGTTACAATAGATTCCTTGTTGTCAGCCAAAGTTCACTCAAATACTATTTGATCCGACTTGGACTAGGGGGTAGAAATTTTTCTTAGGGTTGGAGCGCGCGGGGTTGAAGTCCGTGCGCATGCGTCTCCCGGCATTCTCTAGTTAAGCTCCGTCAGCCTTCGCAGCCGGACGTGCCCTTGCGAAATTATTTCAGCCAAAAAGCGCGCCATCTCTCCTTAAATTTAACTGAAAACCAAAACTTAACGCACGTACAGAATTTCGCGCGAAAATCGTGGTGGATTTGAAAATTTTCTGTGAGTGATACATTCGAAAGGGATTTATTTTATTTTGTTTGTAGACTTTTTTTAAGTGAGTGTGAGTGAACTGGTGGTGATATTTTTTAGATATTTGGTATTTTTTAAGTAAGTATTCAATATTTTTTTCAACATTTGATAAATTTTAAATAATTATATGATGATGGATTTTCTGTATAAAAATTATTGCATTAATTTTATTTTAAATACTTAATGCAAACCGAAGTATTATATAAAATAATATTTAATGCAACTTAGAAACCTTTCTACATCCAAAGTTACTACAAATAAATTTATTGTAAAAAAAATATATAATGTGATCACTACACGGATATATATATTACATTAGTGTCGGGTTGTGGTTCCGTGGTTAGTGTCGCGGCTTCTTGAGCCAGAGTTTCTGGGTTCAAACCCACTCTACCACAATTTGTTACTCATTTTTAATAAAAAGCTGCTTAGGCTTACAGAAAAGTAAGAAATTGAATTATTTTTGTAAATAATAAAAAGACAATTCGTTTTTTTTATTTAATAAAAATACATATTTAAAAAAAAATAAGAGAATATTCTTTTTTATTACAATGCAATGATTGTTAAGTAAGGAATTAAAATATAAATAGATAGATCACCAAATCTATGTTTAATTTTTTTTTTTATAAAAAAAAAACATGCTTTAAAAAACTGTACATTTAAATTAAAAAATACATTCGATCAAATTTTTCATGTTTTCAATATTTCATTAATATTGAAATGAAAACTCTTTTCCTATCGAATTTACGATACATCTTCAAAAAAGGGTGAAATTAGAAAAAAAATCTGTTTAATTTTGTCACCTATAAGATTTTTTACAACATGATATCGATAAAAATTATTGTTGTATATTTTTGAACAACGTGTTTAAAATCAAACTAACTAACTAACTAACTAACCATCACGCCGCTTCCCCGTAGGGGTAGGCAGAGAGAATAGAGCGCCACACCACTCTGTCCTTGCAAACATTCCTCGCCTCTTCCACGTTCATGCATCTCCTCATACATACCCGCCGATTGTTACGACTCCTAACCAGACCACTTTCAAGTATTTGGCATACCTGATCGTGCCATGTTTTTCTCGGTCTTCCTCTGCTTCTTTTCCCACTAACATTCACCTCGTAAATTTGTTTTACCGTTCTTTCGTCACTCATTCGTTCCACATGTCCAAACCATCTCAACACACCTTTCTTAATTTTATCGATAATGCTTATCTCAGCTTTGCATTCCTTCCTTATTTCACTATTCGCACATCTATCATACATCGTTTTGTCGCACATTCTTCTGAGAGATCGCATCGTTTAAAATCAATTCTTCATAAAATTTGCCACAACAATGTATTAAAAACTACTTAAGAAAATTATTCTACTAAACGTTTCGAATTGTGTACTTTCATTTAAAATTATTTAATAATAATTTTTCGGAATTCTTAATATAAAAATATAATCCATTCTACAAAATGTTCATGTTATTAATGGTTTTCCTAAGCAATAACCGAGTCACTCACAGACAGTATTAAAACATCATTAGTTTGTGTCCTCGCGATGGTATCGACGAAACCATTTGATTAAATATAGATACAACGCTAATAGACTATTAATACTTTTATATTGAACTGTTCTAAAATGCATGTACCTTTTTTTATTTCATAAAAAAGTAATCAAAACTTAATTTTTTACTACCACTATTATCTGTAGGTATAAACGATAGAACGCCACACAATCGTGGGTAATCAAGCATTCTATTTCTTTTCCGCATTTAAAAGTATATTAACATGTGTTCACCGATTATAACTAACTAACTAATTTACCATCACGTCCTTCCTCGTAGGTGTAGGCTGAGAGAAAAGAACGCCGCACAACCGTGTCGTTAAAAAATATCCTTACACATGTATACCAATTATAACTATCTTAATAATTGACCATCACACCGCTACTTAGCAAGGGTGAGCAGAGAGAATAGAACTCCACTCCAATCTATCTTTACGAACAGTCTTTGCCTCTTCCACATTTTTCATTTACTCATTCATACCCGCCGATTATTCTGACTCCTGACCGCTTTTGAGTATTTGAAATACTTGATCATGTTATGTTTTCCTCGGCCTTCCTCTGCTTCTATTACAAACCACATTCGCCTCAAATACTTTTTAAAGTGTTATCTTGATAGTTAAATATTCTAAGGAAGGGGAATCACCCATGCGCTTCGAGTACTAATTCAGAGTGGACATTAGAGTTAAAAATCACTTATATTCGTATTTAATTTGACCCCCATGGGAATCGAACTCGGGACTTCTAGTATGGTAGAACACACTGCACTTTGGTGTCTTTGTTGACATGTTGTCCGAAATCAAAATAAGCGAATTGTAAGCTTATCACCTAAAGGTGCATAGGGTATCGATTCATATTGATATGATGTTATCTCTTTCATCATGATATAGAAGCAAGGTGATAATTCCTCCATTCAGAATCCTTCGATAAAGAGTGAAATATTTTATGGGATGCAGATGACAGAACTTAAGGCAGAGCACACTACTGATAAATGGGAAAGGAAATGGAAGAGGAATAATACGTAGGAAAAGAAAACCCCATCAATGACTAGCGCAGTGTTGGTAACGGAATCGCATACATGTCGCTCACTCCTTTCAACAACGTCATATATCAAGAAACGTCCATTTTCAGTTGTGTATGTTTCCGGAATGCCCAAAAAATGTACTATATCCCAGCAAAAGTGTTATATTTTTAACTTAATATCTACCCGCTACAGGGCAGAAAGTGTCGTTTTTGCATTTTGAAGAAAATGTATTGTTTTATTATTTTTCAAATGGAGAAAAAACATTCAAGTTTTACCTTAAAAGATCTGTGGCATAATAAAAAGTTCAATAAGTGGCTTGATATTTATTTTTAATACATTTTATTTTATTTTTAAACTTCGAAAACGAACTGCCGAAAAATCAAGTTTTTTTTTTTTAATGTGACGTTGCTTAAAGGAGTGAGCTATGTAACGTTTACATAAACTAATGTGAACGATTCCTTATGGTAAAAAACTAGTGCTGCATAAAATGGTTGGCTATGTGAATCGAATAAGTGAAAAAAAGACAAAAAAAATATTAGGTGAATGGCTGGTAATAGAAGCAGAGGAAGACCGTGAAAAATTTAATCAAGTATTTCATACACTTTAAAGTGGTAAGGTCAAAAATCAAAAACTAGACGTTTATGTATGAGGAAATGAATGAATGGTAAAGAGCCGAAAATTGCTTGTAAATACAGATCGGTGTGTCTGAATGCCACAAGAATTTTCTCTCTGTCTACCCCTACGGGAAAAGTAGCGTGATGGTTAACAATTTATTTAGTGTAAAATGATATTTTTCAATTGAATAATTGTTTTTTTTTTAATATAAAAAATACTTGATTCTATTGTACATCAAAAATACTTCATTGATTAGCCAAAAATACTTAATTCCTTAGTGAAACATACTTCATTCCTCAGCCAAAAATACTTCATTCATTAGTCAAAAATACTTAATTCCTTGGTCAAGAATACTTCGACTAAAATACTACATTCCTTGATCAAAAATACTCATTTCTACAACATAAAAAAATAATTTCTACCGTCTTTAAATACTCAAATGTGCGGTTAGCAATTTTAGTGAATTCGTCATTTTCAAAGTCCATTTTGAAATTACAAAATGGCCACTTACCTTTTTGATAAATGATCAAAAAACCACCGAAAAGGCTCTTTAATCCAAAGGGTAATTTATTATAGATATTAATATAAGTACATTTTTATTTTTTTAGACATAAAAACTCCCTTAAATTATTCATATGCCATGAGGGTGGCGTTTAGTGAAACTATCGAAAGCAATTATGTTTTTTTTTCGACAGAAAGACTAATTCTTTATTTGCGTGTTTGCGCTCATAATTTATTGTTTAACATCAATTTAAAATTTATCCACATGTGAAATATTCATACTCTGTCAATAGCGTTTAATCTAATTGATGTAAGTAGAATCATATAGTATAAAAACGTTTGATTTTATCAATTTAGATCAAAGTATCTAAACAGGATGATTCGTCCGCCTCCGCAGTGTAATGGTCAGCACGCTCGGCTACCGTTCTGGAGGTCCCGGGTTCGATTCCCATGGGGGTCAAATAAATATAAGTGTTTTTTCACTCTAATATTTATTCAATATTACCCTGGACTGGTACCTGAAGCGGAGGGCTGATCACCTTTCCTTCATGTGTAAACGATCAAGATAACTCTGAGTTTATATGAAGCAGTGCCCTATGCGCCATTGGGGTGCGGATAAGGGTATTATTTATTTATTTATTTTACAGGGTGTAGAAGAGAATTTAATTATTCTCAATATTATACATATCTCAAGCATTTACTTTTGTATTTTTTCACAAAAAAAAAATATACTAGAATATAATTAATAATAATAAAACCCTTATCCGCACCCAATGGTGCATAGGGCACTGCATCATATAAACGCAGTGTTATCTTGATCGTTTACACATGAAGGAAAGGTGATCAGCCCTCCGCTTCAGGTTCCAGTCCAGGGTATAATATAATTATAGAATATAATAATTACATATATATAATATAATTACAGAATATAATTACTCACCGAAATATTTATGTCTACCTGTTTCGAGACGTACCCGTATCTTTGTCAGGACAATCACTACCACAGCATGCAAAACAATACTACCAAAGCACTATTTACACACTTAAACTACACAAAAAATCACATGCGATGTTGGTGGAACCGAAGACCAACATGCACTAGGAGTTGCAGAACAAACATGCATTAAGAGCCGATGTACTAGGGATGTTAGTTGACTAACGTGCTGTGGTAGTGATTGTCCTGACGAACGGGTACGTCTGGAAACCGGTAGACTTAAAAATCTCGGTGAGTGGCTATATACTAATATTACTCACATTTTTGTAAAAAAAATGTAAAAGTAGAATTTAATTTGTTGATACTAAAAAAAGATAAAGAAATTTCGTTTTTACAATCCATCAAATATCTCAACATAGATGAAGAAGAATATGGAAACCAGGGCATTTACAGGGCTACGTCTGTTAAACTAATGCGTTTTTTTTTTACTTTTTAAAATATTTTATTGTACTCCGCGGTCAACTTTTTATGAGTTTTTTTTTAATAAAATGAAAACTAACATATAACATAAATGTTTGCAGAACAAAATCGCTTTAAATACGATCGTTTGATAATAATTTATTTGGTTAAATGACTTGTTTTACGTTTCCCACGAGCTAGCCACCACACGAAACGTTACGTAAAAAAGAGTTAAAAATTTATACGTGTGTAAATATTATTATTTCATAAACAGAATACTTTTTGTTACTGAAATCAGGCATTAAATTTCATATTTCCGTTTTTAAGTAAATAAAGCTCAATTTTCATGAAAATTTTACAGAAGCTTTTAAACGTTTAAAACAAAATCGTTTTATTTGCTTATTTTTTTGTATTTTTCTACAGAATTTATCAATCATTCTTTGCTTAGACAAATGCAAATTTTTACTTTACCTATATTAATATGGCGGCAAATCAAACGATTAATTTATAAGGATATAGATTTCGTAATAATACATTATTACTCGTTCAAATTAACTTGTTTTCGAGTTACTAGTTCTTGTAATTACCCATCTAGAATTTAATCAAATTTTGTCACCGTCAGTAAAATAGTGGTCAGCACATTTGGCTACCATGCTAGAGGTCCCGGGTTCGATTCTTAGAGGGGTAAACATAAATATAAGTGAATTTTCACAACAATTTTCTTTTATATTACCCATGACTAGTATCTGAAGCGCAAGGGTTTATATTTATTTCTTCGTGTATTTAACTCACTTACTTCTTATTTATTTAACTATCAAGATAACACTGTTTACATAAAATGCAGTACCCTATGCACCATTTGATGTGGATAAGGGTAAAAGGAAAGAAATATATCATTCAAAGAGTAAAATGAACAATAATAATTGGTTTGATCAGCTACAAAAAGCTTTTATTTCTTTAAAAAATTTAGAGAATTGGAAAATAATATTTGTGTTTTTACTATAAATAAATATTATATAAAGTAAAAACATAATTTAGAATACTCGTATGAAAAATAGAGTAGAAGTTTAGTATAAATTGAAACATAACACTATAATTAATAATTAATAAAAAAACTTTATAAAATAAAACAACTTAGTTTTAACCACTTTTTATTGGTACACTTTTTTCCAACCGGTTTCAACAAGAACCTTGTCATCATCAGGGTTTATATACTAATTCTAAAATATTGAAATTCTTATAGTAAATTTTTAGATAGACAGATAACATTTTTCCCCGTTTTTTAAATAAATCACATTTTCATACGGTGTACGGAGTGCGTGGAAGTTTTTGGCATCGTTAGGAAAGGGTGATTATCTACAACCTAACTATGAGTGTTTCAATGTATTAGAATTATAACATAAACCCTAGTGATGACAAGGTCTTTGTTAAAACCGGTTAGAAAAAGTGTACCAATAAAAAGTGGTTAAAACAAATTTGTTTTATTTTATAAAGTTTATAAAATGTGCCACAAAGTATCTGCAAAAAACATTCAAGAAATAAAATAACAACTATTATCAGACTGGTGATGTCAATAATTACAAAACCTGGTCACTTGTCAATTAAAATAAGTATTATAATATGAATTGAAATTCCGCCAAGAAATTTTGGTACAAAACTCAAATCTAATACAAAATGTTATAAAATATACGAGTATACATAATATATTATTCAACCTGACGTCTTTAAGCCATTGCTATTATTCTTATATTTCTTTCTAAATAGACCCCTACTATTTCATTCTCACATAAAACTCTACTTTATCTCTAATCTTTGATATAAAAATAATTGGACCCGGGATCCTCAACATAGATCTCAATTATAACATCCCTTTTATAACAGATCTGAAATATTGAGATTAAACGTAATACTGATCTCGTTCCTAAACGTTTTGTAGGATCCTTTTGAAGTTTCACATCCAGTAAACTTTGTGATAATTGAAATAACATCTCACTTAAATCATCTCGTAAAACAGCACTTTATACAATAAATACACCTTTCAGATACGATATTTAAGTGGTTGGAAATTCTTGATCGTTTGAACTGTATAAGTGTTTCCGGCACACCGAATATTACCCCTTATGATCAATAGAACTTTGATTATTATGCAATAAAATTGTACAACTTTCTTCCATTATCCATAAAATCACTTAAAAAAATAAACTTAATATAAAATAATTATTCATAATTGGGTAATGGGAGTGGATATATTTGAAATAGATCGCATCATTCGGTATTTGATTACATGTCATAAACATTTTTCTTTCATGTTTTATAAATAAATATTATAAAATATGCCCTCGGTACGAGAAAACTCAGTGATTATATTTTTGTAATTTTCAATTATGTACATGATGAAATATAAATAAAAATTATTTTAAATTATGTACTTGCAATCATTTATAGAGATAATATTTGTTTCAACCCAATATTTTTTTCATCAATTTATTCGGAAGTTACTTTGTGGTTGCTATATCCATTTTCACTTGGTAAATACCGCTTTTTTTTAAATCTATAGTGACACCTGTTTCGATTCATTCCATATAATTTTCAAAAACAGTGTTTTAATGGTACAAAATGCATCGAAATACGTGTCACAATGGATTTAAGAAATAGTGGTATTTAAGTAAAATTTAAATTTAGAACACATTTTTTTACGGAATTTTAAATTAAAATTATTCCTTTTCTTCCTTTTTGAAAAAAATGAAAAAAATTCCATTTAAAAAAGGAAGGTTTCAAAAATAAACTTATGAAAAAAATATTTGGACGGTGTCCATGTGCGTTTGGATAGAAAGTTTCCATGTTTTGTATTACAGATTTTGATGATAATTTCCGTCAAAAAATATTAGTTTAATCTTTCGGTATTGGGTTAAAACGTAATATACTCGTATATTATACAAGCAAAGTACGTAGTTCCATTCTAATTTATGTGTTAATTTTAAATCAAACACAGATTTTTTGAGTCCAATAGTAGACTCAAAAAATTTGATTTAAAATTAATACATAAATTAAAATGAAGTTCTACAAATTAAACGCCAAATCAATGAATATTTCCTTCTTTATCCTTCTAAATCCTTATGTTTTAATATTCTGAAAAAAAATCAAAGCCTATATAAAATAATACAATTTTAACTAATTTATATAATAAATCCTTCAAACTCTATACATCTGCAGCAGGATATTTCTCACGTTAATACCCCAAAACCAGTTTTTCTTTTACTTAAACAAGGGGAGGATAAGTTTCCAACCCTTATTTATCCGATCTTCCGCCATTAGTGGTCTTTATTTAAGGAAGATCTTCACGTTTTAAATGTTTCCTTTTTTGTAATCAAAGGACGTCCCCGAAAACTAAATCGGGCTAAGCTAACAGGAGACGAAAATCTCTGAAAAAGCAAACAGATAACGTATTTTAATGCAGGATATAAGGAAATAGACAAACGTGCAATATAAGAAATAAGGTAAGTGGCTATAATACTGACCTAGTTTTTGTCTTAAGCCGGTCCATATTTTTAAAATATTTATTTAATATTAAAACGGCTTGATAATTTATTAATTTTTTTTTTTTTTTTAATGGGATAGTTTTATCCTTACAAAGTTAAAAAAATAATAGTCAAAAGTCAAGTGCATATATTAAAATCCACGCAATAAACAGTTAAAGGCTTTGTATTCAATACTGACCTATTCGAAATGGATTATTTCATAATACTGACTGCTGTTGCCCCTATTACTGACTATGAGTGAAAAAGACAACTCAATTCATATTTTAATATATTTTACCATATGTAAACTGGAGTAAGATATAAGTATTTGTAATGGAAATAAATGTAAAAGTAAGTACTTATGTGACAATTTATTATTTATTAAAAAAAAACATATTGGTTAAACAAAATGTTTTGTTAATGTATTTTTTTAAGCTCACTATAAATAAGTAATTCTGGAATGGAATAATTTCCTCTAGCATTTAGTCACACCGGTTCTGGAATTGTTTTTATGATTCCTTCTGAAGTATACTATATAGTATCCTGTTTTTCTGGCACTTCCAGTTCAGGCATACCACGACCTTGATCAAAGCGGAACCATCCTTTTTGGGATTTATTACAATTCCTAAAAAATTCCCCTTCCTACTTTACAATACAGGACTCATTTTATTTTAGTTTTTACGAGGAAGATTTTTTGAAGACCCTTGGTGATTTTCAGTTTTTTTTTCTTCTTTTCTGCCACTTTATCTTCTGGCACACAGAGACTGCTTAACCTTTCCTGTCCAGAGTAGAAAAAAAACAATCCGCGGGTTCCGAAGGGGGTACTGGCAATACCCCAAGTAAAATGCTAAAAATACAGGTTTTTCACAAATTCGGCTAATGTCAAAATGTTTATCATGCTATTGTTATTCTATTTTTTTACAACATTTTAAGTGTGTCCAAATACTTGTTCACAAAATCTGGATTAACTCCAATTACAGGAGTTATTTTCATATTATTTTTTGACATATCATCAAAGATGAAGAAGAATATAAGAATATGCCCAGACTTCCATATTCTTCTTCATCTTTGATGATATGTCAAAAAATTCTATTTTTTTCATTTAAATTTGAATTTTCTGCAAAAAACAATAATTTTCAATTCAATTCCGCCCAATGTTTAAGCATCACTGGACGCTAGGCGCTTCGGCCGGAAACGATGCAAGCGAGAGGGGGTGAGGAGAGAAAGAGAGAGAGAGAAGCATACTACTCGGTACATACTAGCGGGTTTCTAATTTGTCGTATATTATGGTGAAAAAAAAACAAAGAATGGTAAAAAAATCAGATAGCGAGAAACAATACAAAAATGACATTACGTTGTATGAACAGTTTGGACTTGGGTTTGGGAATATCTGTCCATCTGTAGCCTGATTTGGAAGTGAACAAATTTTCTTCATTTCTACTGTTGTCTACCATATGTACGGGCTTGACGCTGTTAGAGTCAGATTCATCAAGTTCTCGGATTATATAGTTATCTGAGTCGGCGTCGGAAGCATAATCTTTATTTTCTAACCCTAAATGGAATTCATCATCACTTATATACATACATCAGTGTCCGTATAGCTCAGAAGTTGCTCAATCATATCATCTGTCAATTATTTTCCACTCATTGTTTGGGTAAAGTAAATATTAAAATGATGACAATTTAATTAGTGTAAAAAGGTAGATATTTATAAAATAAATATGAAAATGCAATTGCACCAAGAAATTTCAGTAGATAATTTAAATTAATAATAATTCTTATTAGAAACGAAAAAAACACTCTGTATTTGTCAAATAACGTTGCGTATCGAGAACACGATTCACACGCGTGCAAATTTGGGGATCTACCGCCGATGGTTAAACTGTGGAGATAGATACAGCGCTAGTAAAGAAATTGATATCCCCTTCGGAACGGGACAGTTAAACGCTGTTAGAACATTTAAGATCGTGGGATTTGGAGGTTTACAAGGAGTAACCTCATTTGGGTGTGCAACATTAGAGCATGATGGTAGTGTGCCTGATATGTTTATACATATATATATATATATATATATATATATATATATATATATATATATATATATATATATATATATATATATATATATATATATATATATATATATATATATATATATATTTATATATATATATATATATGTATAAACATATCAGGCACTTTTAATAAGTGAAGAATGTTAGTAAAACAAATTTATGGGGCGAATGTGGTTGGTAATAGAAGCAGAAGAAGACCAAGTAAAATTGACATAACCAAGTACTTGAATGACTTGAAAGTGGTTATTCCAAATACTTGAAAGTGGTCAGGTCAGGAGTTGAAATAATCTGCGTGCATTTATGAGAAGATGCGTGAATGTGGAAGAGGCGAAAATTGTGTGCAAAGACAGATTGGTGTGGCGTTCAATTCTCTTTGTCTACTCTGCTGGGAAGTGGCGTGATGGTTGGTTAGTTTTTTGGTTTATAATTTTGATTTCATATATATTTTGTAAAGCACTATCCCTCCCTTTCTTGTACCTTGTATCTTTGATGAGATGTCAAATAATATGAAAAATTAACTCCTATAATGTTAACAAGTATTTGGACACACTCAAAATATTGTAAATAAATTAACTTGTCAAATTATAAGCTTAAATAATAAAAATGTAAATGATATTTTTTGGCGTTTCTCATGTATGTGATTGTAATTCAGGATTCGGACCTCACATACTAATGAAAGAGTTTCTGCTCAATAAAAACCTTCTTTTCATCTCACCAATAAATGTCTCTAGTGAAGTTCTATTGATTCAACAACAACGTTTCAAAATTAATTCATATATATATATATATATAGAACTTCCAAGAATTTGAGTAGTTTGGCTGTCAATAATGGGTAGAATTGGTGAATGTTACACGTGTGTAAAGTGATCACTTAAACCAGCCTGTGACGATCATAAGCCCCGTAAATACCCAGACTTTTATATTTTTATTCATCTTTGATGAGATGTCAAAAGTAATAAATTACACCTAATATAAAATATACGCGTAGAATATAGAGAGAGACTTAGAAGATCTGTCTTCTACACCATAGATAGCAAAATGCGTTGCTCAATTAAGTCTTGATACGAATAGGAATGAATAGATGCCGCTTTTTATCAAATTTAATTTTAATATTTCATTAAAAATTTTAAATATCTTATTTACAGTAACAACTTTGAATGAAAATCGAAGATTGGTATATGACTTATTTTAAGTAACAAAAGAAGAAGAAAAAAATATTTGCTAAGAAATATTCCATTCTAAATTAGAATTTCGGACTTGATTTGAGATTTTACTCTAAGTCATGTATGGAAATGAATTTACACATAAAAAAATTAAATTCCTCTGACAAGGCAAAAAATTCTAAAATTCCTTTGGCATGAAGTATTATTATTTTTTACAATTATAATTTATTTAAGTACGTAACCACTCACAGATATTTAAGTATACGGGTTTGAGACGTAATCATCTCTTCTTCAGGACAATCACTACACCAGCATGCAAACAATACTACACGTCACCACCTTTGTATACTATTCACACACGTACAACTGCACAAAATATTAATTACAAACATTTTTTGTCGATTAGACAACAAACATGCACTAAAGGCCAAAAACTAACATTTTCTAATATTTTTTGTTGAAAATATGCTGGAAATAAAGTTTAAAAATATACATGTAGTATTGTTAGGCAGGTTGGAATAGTGATTGTCCTGACGAAGGGATGGGAGAGTCTCCAAACTGGTAAACATTACAAACATTTTATAAAAATGACTGACAAACAACTTTACACATTAAATTTCAAATATTATATACTTATTTGATTAATTTATTTTGTTAATTCATGTGGTTTTGATACATTTCAAGTATATATATGTATAAATTATATTGAAATCCCAAAAAGAGCAACCAAGAAAGAAAATCACTTTTTCCAGTAAAATTATATTCCTTATATGATATATTCTTATTATTTAATTTTGGTTAAATTCAGTGAAAGTACTGTATCAAAAAACGAATTCATTTTTTTTCTTATTCGGTCTTTACAATAAATTCCAAATACATTTTCTGAGCTACCCAATTTCATCGTTACCTTTCTTGTGATTGAATCATTTCCTTTCCTTTCAAACTTTTTTGGATGAGTTTATTACAGTTTTTTTTTTCTCTTTTTTATCTAGAACCTAACAAACCCTCGGATACACAAAAGAAAAACATTCAAAAGATTTCCTAGGAAAAACCAGAATTTAACATGATTGAAACAAGTAATTAGTGCGTGAATGTAACAATACACGATATATCTATTCTGAAAGTTTCTTTTAAAATAATCAAAATAATTTACATTTATTTATTTATTTTAACATATAATTTACGTAAGTAACACATGTAATATTCCCAATGAGTAATTTCCATTTCTTTTTTGGTACGTTGGATCAAAGTTAACAAGACTGAAAAACAAATAACAATAATAATAAAACCCTTATCTGCACCCGAATGGTGCATAGGGCACTGTGTTATATAAACGCAGTGTTTTCTTGATCGTTTTTACACATGAAGGAAAGGTGATCAGCCCTCCGCTTCAGGTACCAGTCCATGGTGATATTGAATAAATATTACAGTGAAAAAATCACTTATATTTATTTAACCCCCCTTGGGAATCGAACCCGGGACCTCTAGAACGGTAGCCGAGCGTGCTGACCATTACACTACGGAGGTGGACAAATAAGAAAGAAAAACAAATAAGAAAGTTAAAAATAAGAAAACACAGGGCAATATTAAAGGGACAGCAAAAAGTCATATAAAAAGAACATAAGGTAAGAAGCATGTTGAAAGAAAAAAATGAGGCAATAACTAATAACTAACACAAATATCTTTCATTAATTGATTCAGCAGTCACTTTGTGATAAAATCTATCAAGTAAATACCACTGTTTTTTAAAATCTACTGTGACACGTGTTTCAATGCATTCCGCATCATTTTCAAATGATAAAGAGGGGGTAGGAGCTGTTCTTTATTATTTTTTTTTATCATTGGGAATATACACAATAGGGCTTTAGTTATTGTCATATTGTTAATTATGGGTTTTTGGTATGTAGGTTTTTGTGAATTTCTATTTTTTCAAAATGATGCAGTTTATGGCTTTTTATATGAATTATTTTTAGGATTTCTAAGTTATTTTGATTAAAATTGTGATTTTTATCTATTAAATAGTTAGCAAATTCAGAAAAATTATTATTTCTCAAATATAATTCATGTTCCCTGATTCTTGTTTTGAATATTCTGGAAGTCATACCAATGTACAAACATCCACAGTCGCAGTTTAATTTATAAAAGCCAGTATTGTCTAATATATTTCCACGATTATTTGTGTTTTAAAATTTTTGTAAAAATTAATTTTTTTTGTAAAATGCTGGTTTTATAGTAAGTATTCGGAATTTTTTCGGTTATTTAATGCGATTATTTATTCATGTAAATAATTCTTTTCCAGCTGGTTTTGACATTTTCATTATACGTACCGGCTGGGAAAAGAATCTTTTGCTTGATAATTTTTATTTTTACGCGCCAATATCGCGTGTATTATTTTTGTTTCACTACCGTTACAGTATGCAATTTGTTTAGTTGTATTTATTTCTCGTTTAAACTTATTGTCATTTAATGTGAATATGTTCAAAGTTATTATCATTTGCAGCTCCTACATTTATTATTATTTTTTTTAATGAACCTCACAGTGTTATGCTTACTTGCTAACCAATTGTCACTCAGCTTCTTCGCAGGAGTAAGCAGAGAGAATAGAACGCCACGCCACTCTGCCTTTGCAAATATTCTTCGCCTTTTCCGCATCCATGCACCTCCTCATTTTAACAGGCAGATTATTCTGATTTCTAACCTGACCTGACTAAATTGCGTTTTCTAAATAACTTAAAATAGCTGTTAACATTTACCCTTCAAATAAGAAGAATTTGAAGTATATATATATATATATATATATATATATATATATATATATATATATATATATATATATATATATATATATATATATATATATATATATATATATATATATATATATATATATATATATATATATATATATACTTACTTACTTAATTACTTTTAAAGCAATTCAACAGATAACAGAAGGGTTTCTCGTATTTTTACTAATGAAATTTCCAAATCAATGTTAAAAATGATTTGCTATGATGGTCTGAATCGTAAAAGTATTCCTTAAATAAAATAATCACTTAACAAACCAATGACAGAATCCTGACAAAGTCCCGTAAAGGCTTTTGTTTTCCTTCTTTTTTATCGCACTAATATTCCTTCTATAAAAAAAATATAGTGTTGTCATTTATAATTCAAAAACGGTGTCTCGAAGGATTATGTAAAATATTTAATCAGCCTTTGACCATTCTTTGAACACCTCTTATCAACCTCAAAATTCCTTTCTGAGGGTTGGCATTACAGGACCTAAACAGAATTTACTTCCTCTAATTCATTACCTACCCTTTTCTCTCTCATGTTGTAACTTTCAACACATCTGCTTCATTTAATTTCTACCACTTTTCATTTAGCTTACTAATTCTATTCCATTTGCATTATTAACAAAGTTTCGGCATTGATTTAGAAATTCTCCAAACCATAACTAACCCTTAACATTTTACATCCTGTGTTATAAAAATGTCACTTATTATTATTAAACCATATCCGCTCCCCAGGTGGAGCATATAGAGTCCACAAACTATCTCCAGGCTTTTCTGTCGGCTGCCAGCTCCCTTGCATCCTCCCAAGTCAGATCCGCGTCCCGAAGTTCTGGCGAGAATGTTGATTAAAATAAAACACTTGTGTATAATACCACTATTTGATTTTATTAATGTAAACACGACTTGTTTCAAGAACTACAGACGCTCTTATCAACAAGTGAAAATAACTTTACAAACTGTATTATATGTTTGTTTTTTCACCTGTCACAGAGTACATCTGTAGTTCTCAAAACTAGTCATGTTTACATTAATAAATTTAAAAAGGGGTGGTATACAAGATCTTTTTGGTTTATTTTTTAATATAACATATGTGTCGCCTACTTTTAAGATCTGCCAGATCCAATTTTATGAGATTTTAAAAGAAATACTCTATCGGAATGCGAATTGTGGATTTTATTGGTTAAAATATTTACACACTTGAAAACCCTGCTAAAAAATACTTAAAAAACAGCGTTGTATTTCAAATTCCGCTATATTCATGGAACTTGCCTTCTGATCCATATTTGCCAATCAGAGAGCGGGGATAGGTAAAAAATTAAAATGACGTCATTATCGGTTTCTGTCTCGTGTTTTTTTTATTTAAATACAAAAAATGTTATAATTTTCTATTTATTAAAATTTTATCTAAAGAAAGTCAAATCTTTTAAATTATTTATTGATTTGGCGTTTAATTTGTAGAACTCCTTTGTAATTTATGTATTAATTTTAAATCAAATACAGATTTTTTGAGTCTACTTAATTGTATTTTATTAACAAAAACACATTTTAAAAAAATGTGACAATTGTTTCGCCTTGTTAGGGCATTATCAAACGAATGCACAATTTAATTTTTTTATGTGGTTTTGATAATAAAATACAATTTAGTTGACTCAAAAAATCTGTGTTTGATTTAAAAATTAATATATAAATGTTACCCGAAGAATTTTGCATTTTTTTGGAAAATCGACTTACATGGATCTGGCGTATTTTGAAAGTAGGCGACACATATCGCTCACTTCTTTCAGGAACGTCATAAATCATTTTTCAGGAGAACGTTTTTAAAGTTTAAAAATATAATACAATGTATTAAAAATAAATATCAAGCCACTTATTGAACTTTTTACTATGCAACAGACCTTTTTAGGTAAAACATGTAGGTTTTTTCTCCATTCGAAAAATATTTAGTATATTTAAAAAAAACAATACCTTTTCTTCAAAATGCAAAAAACTACACATCTGCCCTGTAGCGGGTAAATATTAAGTTAAAAATATGCCTTTTTTGCTGCAATATAGTACGAGTACATTTTCTGGGCATTCCGAAAACATGCACAACTGAAAATAGACGATTTTTGATTTATGACGTTCTTGAAAGGAGTTAGCGATATGTAAATTAAGTAGCAAATATAACTACATCAGTGTACCTAATGACATAAGCCAAACTAGATGTACACAGAGTCCTGGCATCGACCCCAATGTGTGGATGTGAAGCGTGGAGTTGCCGTATAAGGATGAAAGCACACTGATTGCAGTCGAAATGCAATCTCCCGAACAAATTCGTGGGAACGGAAAAAACGCTAGGCTAAGAAAAACGTAATCGATCAAATTAAGAATGGCGTGTTAAGACGTTTTGGACATGTACAATGAATGAATGAGGAAATAAAGGAAAACAGATGTATGAGAATTAAGTTCGAAGTAGGAATCAAGGATTACAAGGCATGATTAAGTACATCAAATACTAAAAATTGGATATGTCAAGAATTGAAATATTTGGTGGTATCTGGAGATACTATAAAAATAAGAGGTGAAGAATCCAAAGTCAGAGTAGTGTGACATTCTATCCTCTCTTAGTTTAATACAGGTAAATTACTTGATAGTTTTTCATATTTCTTAATTCAACATTAATTTTTTTTTTCATTTAATCTTTTGTACGTTATATTAAGCAAATCACAATGAATTTTCTTATCATAATTTTCGTTTCTCTAAATTCATCGTTTATTTTGCACTTTCTCAGACATTTCTCATAGCAGCTATTAGAGAAACAAAATTATAAAAAATCTCACAATCGGCAATCACTTTGCGATAATATTTATCAATTTTAATTTAAGTTTTAATTTATTAAAATTGAACACTTTAATGAGTTAAATTTATATATACGACTAGTCTCGAAAACTTACAGATGTTTTCATCTTCCGGTACAAATTAAGACTAATTACTTTTAATTTGTACCAGGAGATGAAAACATCTGTACGTTTTCGAAACTAGTCGAAATATCAATAAAAATATAAATAAAACTCATTAAAGTGGTATATTCAAGTGTTTAATTTTAATAAAATAATCATGTCATTCCACAAAGTTAATGCCAAATCAATAAATAATATAAGTTTTACTTAGCAAATACAACAATTTTGTACAATCTCTTATGACATATATTATATTTCAGAATTATGCAGAATCCATCTAAAGACGAATCACAATAGATTTTAAGAAATAGTGGTATCGACCAAGTGAAACATTATGTACATATTAATTAAATATAAAGAAATTAATGACAAATGAAAATATAAGTGTTGAATAAATTTGTGTTTAATTTTTTAAAATAATAAATAATACCTTTTTAATAAAATGAAGCAAAAAATATAAATAGGGCACAATGTGTTGCAAGCTTCGTTTCTTCCAGGTGTTCCATTAATAACTTAAAACATCAGACTTTTCTTATGCGGTTATCAAAGTTTAAAACTAGGGGTGCAATATTGGAAATTTAAATAGAAAGCTCTACTTTTCAGCGTGAAAAACACGTAATTTACTTATAAGGTGCTGAAGTAAATTGGGTTCTGCTCGAACTAGCAGCTGGCTAATGTTTGTTTAAATATTCAATCGCTTTGCATATTTCTGTATCACGATATTGGGATGGATAACGATCAGTTGGCCACTTAGCTTGTTGGCTTATCATTGAGTTTCGTCATGCAACATACAGGAAATCAACATGAACACGGTGGCTAGAATCCATTAAAAAATATATATTAACTTTATAAAATAAAACAACTTTATTTTTACCACTTATTATTGGTACGGTTTTGACAAGAATGTTTTCATCCTCAGGGTTTATTTACTAATTCTAATACATTGAAATACTCATAGTAAGGTTATAGTTAATAACCGTTCCCTTACGATACCAAAAACTTCCACGCACTCCGTACACCATATGAAAATGTCATTTAAAATCACATTTTCATATGGTGTACGTAATCAATTTTGGTATCGTAAGGGAAGGGTAATTAACTATGACCTAACTATGAGTATTTCAATGTTTAGAATTAGTTCATTAACCCTGATGATGACAAGGTTTTTGTCGAAACCGGTAATAAAAAGTGGTTAAAACAAAGTAGTTTTATTTTATAAATTTTGATTTTTGTTTTATTTTATAAAAGTTGTTTTATTATATAAATTTTAAATGTGCTACAAAGTATCTGCGAAAAACATTTAAGAAATATAAATTAAAATATATATATTTCGTAAATTCAAGGTACCCAGAAAAACGCGTTAAAAGGAAAAAACAGTGGTGTTTACTTGAATACTTTTTCTTAGTATAATTTTGGAATTTATTTAATGACAAATATAATTTATCGTCAATCGTACGAGTATGATTTAAATAAATAATTGTAAACAGATATTAAATATTTTTTATTGTTTCGGCATTCGGCTTTGTAATATACAGGTATAATATAAATTTATAAGAACTGAATATGGAATCATCTGCAGCTTCCGAAACTAGTCTTTAAAATAAAATAAATAAAATATAAGTGGTAAAAAACAAGCGTGTTATTTCATATTAAATATTTAGTTTAAATAGAATACTTCAATCCTATTTAAATTTGTATTAAATTGGAATACAATACATAAAACATAATTTTGTTTATAATTTAAATGCAAATATGTTATTATTACCTTTTTTTAATGTTTTTATTACTTCAAAATACTTTTTTTATTATTAAGAAAAAAATAATTAAACAAGCAAATTAAATGCTTTTATTTTTTACTCTTCCTTTTTTTGTGAATGGTGAATTGATAATTTAACCAGCCTTTTATTAGTCAGAAGCCTTTTGAATACAAAAAAATTATATTTTATTAATTTTAAGTATATTAAATGTACCTACCACTAAATTTGTTTCAGGTTGTGGTCTCGTGGTTAGTGTCGCGGACTCTTAAGTCAGAGTCTCTCGGTTCGAACCCCTCTACCGCAATTAGATACCTATTTCTTATAATGAGCCGCTTAGGCTCACAGAAATAGTATGAAATTGAAATATTTGTGTTAATAATAAAAAAACTAAAAAAAAAATTTTATTTAAAAAATATACAAAAATTTTTTTTGAATAACTTTTTTTTAAACCCATAAGTTTTGCAACACTCTGTTTCCATACTAGAACATTCAAATTGAATATAAAATAGAATGTAGAGGATTGTTAACGCATTGTATTCATATTTCGTACTTTTTGCTTCCTGATAAGATAACGTTGGAAATGAAGCACCTTTTAAATTATGCTGCGAAACCGGTACTTAAACCCTCTTCACGCTATTTTATAACCTCACGAAATAGGTTATGTCAAGTATCATTCTCATTAGCGCCGAGATAAACAAATTCGGTGAAATTTAATTAATTTTACTTATCCAAACATGTTGAAGTGTACATGTTTAAAAATTGGAACTAACTTAATTAGTAACTAACCATCACGCCGCTTCCCCGCAGAGGTAGGCAGAGATAATCAACACAACCACACCAATCTGTCTTTGCAAACATTCTTCGCCTCTTCTACATTCATGCATCTTCTCATACATACCCGACGATTATTACGACTCCTGACCCGGCCGCTTTCAAGTATTTGATAAACCTGATTGTGCCAAGTTTTCCTCGGTCTTCTTCTGCTTCTTTTTCCAACTACATTCATCTCGTAAATTTGTTAAACCGTTCTTTCCTCACTCATACGTTCCACATGTCCAAATCATCTCAACACACCTTTCTTAATTTTATCGATAATGCTCATATCAGCCTTGCATTCTTTCCTTATTTCATCATTCGAACATCTATCAAACATCGTTTTGCCACATAATCGTCTGAGGAATCGCATTTCGACTGCATTCAGTCTGCTTTCATCCTTCTTTTGCCAACTCCATGCTTTGCTTCCATACATAAGGGTTGGAACCAGAACTCCGTTGTGTACTGCCAGCTTAGCTTTCGCTGATAGATTTTTATTTGCTAAAACTGATTTTAGTGCACCATTCACTCTATTACTAGCATTTACTCTCCTTTCTATATTATTTAAAAATAGGAATAGTATAATTATTTCCGTCTTAAATTATACGAATGTCCCATAATCTATGGATAGCTAGCTATGTAAGTCTGTAATCCGCCTCCGTAGTGTAATGGTTAGCATGATCGGCTTCCGTACTGGAGTTCCCGATTTCGATTACAAGGGGGGGGGGGGGTTAAATAAATAATAAATGTGATTTTTTCACTCTAATATTCAATATTACCTGGTACCTGAAGCGGAGGGCTTTTTAAATGTAAACGATCAATGTTTTTATGATGCAGGGCCCTATGAACCATCGGGGTGCGAATAAAGGTTTGAATTAAAAATAACTAACTTTACCATCACGTCGCTACCCCGCAGGAGTAGGCAGAGATGCGCCAATCTGTCTTTTCACATAATCTTCGCCTCTTCTAGATTCATACTTTTTAAAAATATACACGCCAATTTTTCCGACTTCCAACCTGACCACTTCCAAGTAATTGAAATATGTACTTGATCATGCAGAGTTTTCTTCGATCTTCTTCTGCTTCTATTACCAACTTATAATGATAAATAAGTTTAACTATTCTTTCTTCATTCGATATACATGCCTAAACCATCTCAACACCCCTCTATCGATAATGCTATATGATAAATAAGGATGAAGAATCACTTATTTACAGAATGATAAGTAAAAACAAACAAAACATCTTCAATATCAAATAAGCTTTCAAAAAAAATGATAAAAAGCTTTCGGCCGTGATTGTGTTGTAAGATTTGAAAAGTCATACATTCATAGTAAAACCATAAGCACCATTCCTAAAAAGATACGTTTACTAATTCCGTCCCATACTCCGTCATAAATCACTGTCACACTATGTATTCTGGAAGCCAGCTATTTTTACAGGGTCACCATAAGTTATTTTTGTGTACATTGAGCATATCAAATAAGTAGATATGCTTAATTATTTGTTGTCTTTTTTACTACCCAAGAAACTTTTCATGACATGACTGTGTTTGGGGTCATATTCTTTATTCAAAAAAGCACTCAGCGCCGTATGACAATACACATTTAAAGTTGTCACCTCCCATTTTAAATTCACATAACAAATCGATTGCGTGTTTACTGATTTAAGGGTGATATTCTTGGTAGACTATTCTTTATCAAAATTTATTTTTAAAAAATCCTACCTAACTTTTGTTTATTGGATTAGCTGAAATACCGTTATTAAACATTTTGTTTACCGACTAGTTAGATTTTGGTGGTCAATGTGTTAATAAAATGCCCTATAATAATACACATTTAAGGATGTCACCTCCCATTATAAAATCGGCATAACAAATTCGATTGCATGTTTACCGATTTAAGGAAAATATTATTGGAAGATTATTCCTTATAACAATTGATTAAAAAAAACCTACGTACATTTTTATTGTATGGACTAAAATACCGTTATTCAAAATTATGGTGTATAACAATACACATTTAAGGATGTCACCTCCCATTTTAAATCGACATAATAAATCAATTGATTGTTTAACGATTTAAGGAGAATATTCTTTCCTTCGTGTATATAACGATCAAGATAGCACTGCTACTTTACGATGCAGTGCCCTATGCACCTATGGATAAGGGTTAGAAGAAGAATGAATAATTAAGAAGGAATTTTGTTGGGTTGTTGTTCCGTGGTAAGTGTCGTAGTGAGAGTTTCTTGGTTCGAACCCACTCTACCACAATATGATACCTATTTCTAATAATGAGCCGCTTAGCCTCACAGAAATAGTATTTAATTGAAAATTTTGTGTTTATAGTAAAAATACAAATATTTATATTCTATTAAAAAAAATAATTAAAAAAAATGGGATAAAAATGAGTGAAGAGAATTTGTAAAATTAGAATTCAAAACGTATTCGATAATTTCGATTGTACAGCATTATTTCGACATTAGATCTCAAATTAACGATATTACTTTAATAGTTGGAACATCCCTATTACGTTCTAAAAAAGCCTCACCCGGAAGAAGGAAGTTCTTAGATGACACACTTTTTTTTATTCATCACTACGCAGATCTGTTTTACGACATCGTAAAAACGCAAAATTAACCTTATAAAAAGAATTCCTCTTTTATTTCTGCCGCAAATTTTCATTACTATCTTAGGAAGCTTCCCCTCAACACTTAAACTTAACTCGGCTTAGAAGTTTTAGGAGCTTTTAAGTATAATTCGAGGCGAGTTTAATAATAATAATGTTTCCATCCTAATACCCCATTAATGAGTCGGGATAAAAACATATTTGCGTACAAATTTTTATAACTCAGTTAATCTCATTTCCTTCATTAATTCATCGAAATATCCAAAATGGGGGGGTCTTATGGAAATACATAAATTCTGTTTTAGTACTTAGGAAACTACTTAACCGCTTTTATTAAGTACTCCTACCAAGAACGTCGTCCTTTTAACGGTTTGATCAGTAAGTCAAAGGTCGAATCGTATATTTGCTTTAATACTTATTTTTTTTTATCCTTGGTAATATTTAAGCAACATTCAAATATTATTTTTATAACAATCTCATCATTCATCGTCCACATTGTGTAATACCACTAAAAAACAGTACTTCATGACTACCGGTGTGTGTTGTAAGGAGTGTGCTATATTACCATACAACAAAGTTGACGATGCTTTTATTTTTGACATGTCAACATAGATGAAAATGAGTGTTTTCGGGCAACAGGGCTTACGACCTTTTGTAGGCTGGTGTAACTGATCATTTTATACACGTATAATATTCTCCATTTTGCCCTAAACTTAACCATAGATGAAGCGGAGTAGAAGTATAATAAATTGGATGTCAATTATAGGATAAATATAACTCCTGAAATTTGAGTTTAAGTGTAACGGACATGTCACTCACTCCTTTCTACAACGTCATATATAAAAAACTTGATTTTTAGGAGATCGTTTATAATGTTTAAGAATATCATTAATGTATTAAAAATAAATATCAAGCCACTTATTGAACTCTTTACTGTGCAACAGATCTTTTTAGGTAAAACTTGAATATTTTTTCCCCATTTGAAAAAGATTTAGTATGTTCAAAAAAATAATTAAACGATACATTTTCTTCAAAATGCAAAAACAACACTTTCTGCCCTATGGCGGGTATTTACCCGCTAATTACATTTATTATGTTTAAAATATGCCACTTTTGCTGGGACGAAGTACATTTCTGAGCATCATGCACATCTGAAAATTGACTATTTTTGAAATATGACGTTGTTGAAAGGAGTATGCGATGTACGTAAATAATTTTTGTAAAATTTTATAAAATGTGTAATCGGCGCGGGAAAACTCAATAAGTAGAAAATTGCCGTTATTTTGTAATAATGTAAATGATGAAAATAAATTAATCCATAAAAAGTTGTCTAACATCAAGTTGAGACACCTTTAATATTAACAAATAATTTACTTGGAAATATCGTAGTCGTTCAGGAGAAAGTGACCAACTACCAAAACGTAAAATATTCAGTTGGGCCATTTAACTGACTGAGAAAATAAACACCAATGCAGTTAGTCATTTTAAACAAGTAAATATATTTTGCGTCCAAGTTTAAAACCCTTTGAGATTATTTCAGGGCAATATTAAGCTAGTAAAATATCAAATAAATAATGATATAATGTAAAACAATGCACTTGGTCACTTTCTCCTGTATGACTACGATATGTAAACGCAGAAGAAGTTGTGGATACAAACCCTGAAGGTTTACAGCCTCATCAAAACAGACCTTGATGAAATATATACATTACATATTGATTCCCTCAAGTATTAGGATTACAAAACACAATCCTCATTCACTCACAATTCCACATTTCAGTTCTAAAGTTTAACGATGGATCCTAGTTTAAATAAACATCACGACAAAGTTAGTTGACATATCACCACCCCTGGCTCCAACCCTTCCGTCGAGTAATGTTGAGATTACACGACTACTTTTACGAACCATTAGGGGAAGCAATTTTCATTAGGCCGCATTTTAACCGGAAGTGGAATTTTGAAAACCTTTCTGAACGCTCTTCCGTTTCGCACGTACCGGAATTATCACAAGGACATTTGTGTATTTCTGAAATAAAACACTACCGTAAAATGGTCGACATCAAATTGAATGCGTTTGGCGATCATCTTAGGTAGGTAAATCGATTCCAAAAATGATTTCATTTATATGTTTCAGGTATGGAATCGATTTTTAAAACATATTCAAATATAATTTAAACTCGGTCTTAACTAGTTAGTTAGTTAAGACCGAGGAAAACTTGACACGATCAGGTATTTTAAATGCTCTCAAGCGATAATGTCAGAAGTCAGTTGAGATAAGTATTATCAATAAAATTAATACACGTGTTGTAAGATGGTTTGGACATGTGGAACGAATGAGTGAGGAAACAATGGTAAAACAAGATATGAGGTAAATGTAGTTGCAAAAAGAAGCAGAGGAAGACCAAGAAAAACTTGGCACAATCAGGTATTTCAAAAATTTGATGTGGCCGGGTCAGGAGTCGAAATAATCGGCAGGTAAGTATAAGGAGATATGGAAGAGGCGAAGAATGTTTGCAAATACAGATTAGTCTGACGTTCTATCATCTCTGCCTACCCCTACGAGGAAGTGGCGTAATAATTAGGTACTTATTATTATAAAATCAAAATAAAAAAAAATAAAAGTAAATAGATAAATATTTGTGTTTTTATTTAAACAAATATTTCAGTTTCATACTATTTCTGTGAGTCTAAGCGGCTCATTATTAGAAGTAGGTATCAATTTGTGGTAGAGTGGGTTCGATCCGAGAAACTCTGACTTAAGAGTCCGTGACACTAACTACGGGACCAAAACCCGACAAAAATAAAATATAACGTGTACATGTACTTCAACATATGTATGTATATACTGTAATATTATATTTTATTTATTGTTTCGGCATTAACTTTGTGGTAAGACATGTTACAATAATTAAAGAAAACACTTCGTTTTTTACCACTTGAGTTTAATTATAGACTACATGTTTCAGAAGCTAAACTTCCATCATTCAGGTCTGTATAATAACTAAAATATAAAATATAAAATTGTTCTATAAATAAGGATAGGGGGAAAGTAAGGGGAAGGGGTTAGTCAAGGAACGGAGTTTGAAAACAAAGGAAAAATTGAAAGAAATGGCGAAGAATTTTGAAACAATATATTATTTAATAAATTATTATTAGAATTCAGGTTTTTTTGTATTTCTAAATTTTCAAGATAATTCATAATTTGGCCTTTATATGGAACAAGGTGTAATAATTTTAATTTATGGGAGTGAAATGAGTGATTAGTATCTATTATATGATTTGCAAATTCCGAAAAATAATTACTAACAAGACCGCTTTGATGTTCTTTAATTCTAATCTTTAAATTTCTCGCAGTTTGGCCAATATATTTTCTATCACAATCTCCACACGAAATTTCATAAACACCACTTTTTTGTAATAAATCAATTTTAGATTTTGAGTTATCGAGGATTTTATGTAAATTATTATTTGTATAATATGCAGGTTGAATGATGGAAGTTTAGCTTCTGAAACATGTAGTCTATAATTAAACTCAAGTGGTAAAAAACGAAGTGTTTTCTTTAATTACTGTAATATTATGTTATAGACATTATTAAACATTGACATTAATTTCTATGAAGTTCGGCTCTTTATAGGAAATGGGTATCTAATTGTGGTTGAGAGGGTTCGAACCGAGAAACTCTGACTTAAGAGTCCGACAAAAATATAATATGACGTGTACTTCAACATATGTACATGTATGTATATACTTTAATATTATGTAATAGACATTATTGAACTTTGACATTAATTTCTATTTCTAAGTTTGTACCCAATTTGAGACTGTTTTTGATATCGGATCAATATACGCTACTATGGTTATAAGCGGCTATATTTAAGTACCGATGGTAGTATTCTTGTTTGCCAAATCGATTACTTTGATTGCTCGAAATTCAGGCAATATTGAGAATTCGAGATAATTTGGATGGATTGTCTGCCGAGTACGTCTATTACAGTGAACTCGAGAAGGAATCATTTGTAATCGCTGAGATCAGAGCTCCAAAGAATATTTTCGTGGGTTACGTTATCATTCGAATAATTAATTGAACTGCTTTTGAATCGAGTATGGAAACAGAAAATTGCACAAGTTGTTTTTTTAAATAAAATAAAAATTCTGACACTTTGCGGGACATTTATTGAACTTTATAAAAATTATAAATGACAAGGTATTTTTTTTGACATGTCATCAAAGATGATGAAGAATATGGAAGTCTGGGCATTAACGGGTCTGAAGACCGTCATAGGCTGGTTTAAGTGATCACTTTACACACGTGTAACCTCTACCAATTCTACCCATTATTGACAACCACACTACTCAAATTCTTGGAAGTTACATAAATATGAAAAAAAAAATTAAACATTATTCTTGAATCACTAGAATTTCACTAGAGACATCTATAGATGAGATGAAAAGAAGCTTTTTATTGAGCAGAAACTCTTTTATAAGTATGTGAGATCCGAATCCTGGATTATAAATCACATACGTGAGAAACGCCAGAAAATATATTTTTCATTTTTATTATTTAAGATTATAATTTGACCAGATAATTTATTTACAACATTTTGAGTGTGTCCAAATACTTGTTCACAAAATCTGGATTATCTCCGATTACAGGAGTTATTTTTATATTATTTAATAATATGAAAATTACTCCTGTAATTGAAGATAATCCAGATTTTGTGAACAAGTATTTGGACGCACTCAAAATGTTGTAAATTCATTCAGAAGTTACGTTGTGGAATATCTTTTCATTTCAAATTTAAATTTCACTCGGTTATTACCACTTTCTCTTAAAATCTATCGGGACCCGTATTTTAATGCATTCAGCATCATTTTAAAACACCGTATATGATGCGTACTCCTAATCTATCGTACCGTATCCTTGAGATGTTGAAGGATGAAAAGGGCGTAGGAGTTATTATCATTAATTTATTTTTTGTTAGTCTCTACATATATGTTTAATTCATAATTGAGAATCTGTACTCATTGTCATATTTTCATTGTACGTTTAATATGATTAACATTTTAATTGTTTAATATATTGCAGTTTATGAATTATCGTATTTATATTTTTTCAGATTTTAGAGAGAAAGAAAAACAATTATTATGTAAGAATATTTGGTGGTTAGTGTTGTAGAATCAAGAGTTTCTGGGTTTAAACCCACTCAACTAGAATTTGATTCATATTTCTAATTACTGACCGCTTTGCCCTGAAAAATATGAAATTGAAATATTTGCGCAGATAAAAATTAAAGGGGTGATAACTTTTTTAAATGTTACCACCTCTTAAACTTAATTGTATATAAGTATGTGTTTGCCCTGTCAACTCTAATGGAGTGAGTTTTATTTATTTTTTTGTACATGTATTCCATACTCGTTTTCATTTTGTGAAGATTAATTGCATCCACTTTTTAAGTACATTTTTTCTTGCGCTTATGACAGATCATACAATAATTACATTCGGAAAAAATCGGGAAAAACGGAGGAAAGTTCTTTTTATTCTAAAGATAAATAAACCCAGTTTTTTTTAAAGAGTTAACGACTCATAAGTTCTGCCTAAAGATGGAGTTTATTTAAACGTTAAGAGTTGGAATTATTATTCATTATTTAATGAATGAAATCCATGGTTAGTTTACTTAAGAAATGATTTCAATATTTCAGAGTTAGCAACGATTCTTCGAGACATTTTGTGGAATTTAGATTCATATTCAGATTTATTATCATTATTAGTTTATTCAGCTTTTATTAATTAAAAAGGTCTTCTCAAAAATGTAAGTCTCGAACAAAGAAACAATGTTTTTTTTTATTAAGACAATCAAGTATAAAGGGTTATCCAAAAAGATGTGACCGTTTGGTACCACCATAAAAAAAAAATATATTATTAAAAAAAATTACGGAAGTAGTGCATGGGTCACTGCATCATATCGTCGCTTTTATTTGAATTGTTATAATAATTGTATGAAGGTAATCAGACTAGCGTGTCATATACCAGTTAACAACATTTTGAGAGTTTCCAAAGGGTCTCTGCTAAATAAAAGCTTTTTTCAATCCAACATAGATGGCTATTGTGAACTCATATGTACTGTGACATGAGATTGATGAATATATTTAGTTTATAATATGATATTTACTATAGTTGTCAATCATGGGCATAATGGCGAATGTTATACGTCAGTTAGGTGATCAGTTAACCAGCCTATGACAGGTTATAAGCTCTGTGAATACCCAAACTTCCATATTCTTTTTCATTTATGTTGAGATGTCAAAATGTACCATCACTTTAATTCATGTTAATCTCTCAAAATCGAACCTGGAACCTTCAGCACGGAAGACAAACGCGGTAACCATTACACTACAAGGGCGGGCATGTAAAACATTAAACTTAATCTTATTAAACTTAATTGTATTATTTATAGATTTGGCATATAGTTTGCACAACTGCATTTTAATTTAAATATTAAATATTAAAATCAAACACTGATTTTTTGAGTCTACTGAAGTATATTTTATTGTTAAAAATTAATTTCGTGACAATTTTTTCTCCTTGTAATGTCCGTATCTGTAGTGTAATGGTCAGCGTGTTTAGCTACCATGCTGGAGGTCCCGAGTTCGATTCCCAGGGGGGGTGAAAATAAATATTAATGATTTAACACTGTAATATTTGCTAAATATTACCCTGGACGGGTTCCTGAAGCGCAAGAGTGCTCACCTTGCCTTCATGTAAGTAATGATCAACATGACACTGCGTCAATTCTATGCAGTGCCCTATGCACCATAAGGGTCATAAGTAAGTAAATATACACATTTGTTTAAAAATACCATAAGAAGTCACAAAAAATTGTGATTTTAACATTTAACATAAAAATTGTATTATTACTATGACACGACTGTTTTCATTTCTTCTAAAAAATACTTTCGACTGTAAAAATGGGAGCTTACCGCAAAAAAATCCTATCAATTCCACTCTTCACCCCTAAATCCTCACAGAACTTTTTTCTTGCTCGTCATACAACTCTTCTGTGTGATACCCTCAATTACTTTCATATTCTACATTAACCTTTTCACGTCAACTTTTGACAGATAATCGTAGATTATTTAGACACCTGGCAGTTTCCTCTTTCAGAATTTGTTTAATGGCCCCAAATACAGGTGGAACGAAGAAAGGTTTGAATAATGTATTGGAGGTGAATTGGGGAATGGGAAACAAAATGCCAATCAAAATAAGTTCCACCGCAAAGCCAGCGATTGCCAAGACAGGGTCAATGAGTTATAATGTTTGAAGGTGGTCTATTTCTACAACATTTTAACCCTTACTGGTCTAATGTCGAATCTCATTCGATATCGATTTATTGCTCTTAGGTCCCATGTCGGATGTTATTCGACATTTTTTTCATAATTAGTATTATCTATTTAAACTTTATCCGCCTCCGTAGTGTAATGGTCAGCACGCTCGGCTACCGTTCTGGAGGTACCGGGTTCGATTCCCAAGGGGGGTAAAATAAATATAAGTGATTTTTTCACTGTAATATTTATTCAATATTACCATGGACTGGTACCTGAAGCGGAGGGCTGATCACCTTTCCTTCATGTGTAAACTATCGAGATAACACTGCGTTAATATGACACAGTGCCCTATGCACCATTGGGGTGCGAATAAGGGTTTATTATTATTATTTAAACTTTATAAAATTAAATAACTTTGTTTTCACCACTTTTTTATCAATACAATTTAACCTACCGGTTTCGACAAGAACCTTGTGCGTGCGCTGCTTCATACTGTTTTTGGGTGATTCCATTAGTTGCTTTGCAATGAATAAAAAAAATAACATCTAGGATTTTTGCGGAGTGTGTGGAAGTTTTTGGTGAGAGCAGTTCAATGTTTTTAATGTTTTAGAATTAAAATAAGCCCTCATGATGACAAGATTCTTGTCGAAACCGGTAGAATAAATTTAGTAGGAAAGATTTATTTTCAATTGGTCTGGGTGTTTGTGATGTATTTTTCACCTTAACCTTCCCTATCCTTACTAACCTACCTGCAGACAAGCATCTAAAATAGACGGTTATTCCTTTAATATTAATAAAAATAATGAAAATTTAAATTTTTTATGAATACAATTTAATTATTTAATTTTATAAAGTTTATCAAATGTTACACAAGGTAATTGCGGAAAACATTCAAGAAATTAATTATTTAAAATCCATGCTTACATTTTTGTCACTCATTACTATAACAACAGTATGTGGAGCAGAGGACAAAATATTTTTTTTGGAATGTAACTGTCTACCTAGATTTTTTTTTAATTTTGGGGGACCGGAAAAGGATTAGTGTGTTACTTGTTCACAAAACTGGGTTCATTCTTTTTCTTGAAACTCTTGTCCGTAGGGCACTGCATCATTTAAACGCAGTGTTATCTTGATCATTACCATATTAAGGAAAGATGATCAGCCGTCTTTTTCATGTATCACCATTCCAGGGTACTATTATTATTTATTTATTTTAAATGTATTTACATAAATTGTAAACATTTTTTTAAAAGAACAATTATACAACATATTTTAAATATTTTTTTATGCAGAGACCCACCAAGCCACCTTTTGTGTCTTGTCGGTGGAGTTCCCTTATATTCGTTTTTTACTGATTTTATCTATGTATTTTAAGCTAATATACACACAAAAAAAAATTGTTTTTTTTTAAAGATATAAACTCTTTTACAATTTTCATAGAATTAACTCTTGATCATTTACCCATTCCTTTATTTTGCCTTTGTTCCATATTTTATTTTGAAATCTAACCTCCGTTGGCAATAAATATTAGAGTGATGAAATCAAGTTTAATTATTTCACCGCCCTCCCCTCTGAAAATCGAACCTGGGACCTCCAGTAAGGTAGCCGAGCGTGCTGACCATTAATTACACTACGTGTAGCGGGGGTTCAAATAGATATGACTGATTTTTTCACTCTAATATTTATTCAATATTACTTTGGACTGGTACTTGAAGCGGAGGGCTAAATCACCTTCCCTTCATAATAAAAATAATAAAAATAATGATTTGGATAATTTTTATAGCGCCATTTTCGTAAAATACTACCTCAAAGGCTCTTATAATGACTTGGGTACAAAAATATTGAAAAATAAAAATAAATATAAAATGTGTTAATTATCAAGGTAACACTTCGTTTATATAATGCAGTTCCCTATGCACCATCGGGTGTGGATAAGGGTTAAAGAATAAGAATTTAAAAAAAATCATACTCCAATATAAGTACATTGTAAAAAAAAATGGCTTTGGCCCCTAGCGCGGCCGGTTGCGTTCTAAATTAGCACGCTTGAGATCTCAGACTTAATATCGTTATGCTTCTCAATAAAGGTTAGATGACTATCGATACCGTGTTGGGGAGGTCCTGTCACGAAGACTTATGTCCCAGAAGAAGTGTATTGGAATTTATGTGGCCCGATGTAGATGTTGGCTTCGGACCCTTCCGCTCCGGCGAGCAGACGCCGAGCACTCAGTCCACCCGGCCATATTGTGAGATATTATTCAGGCGAGAATTTACTCAGAAAAGATGAAATGGCCAGATTAACCGTGTAATGGGACCCCATTACGCCCACCCCTGGAACTACCACTAACCCTCCCCTACCGGTGATATGTATTTACTACAACTCGAATTTTAAAATGAAAATGTCAGTATAAAATATTTTTGTTTTCCAACTAACTAATCATTACGCCGCTTCCCCGCAGGGGTAGGCAGAGAGAATCGAACGCCACACCACTCTGCCTTTGCAAACATTATTCGCCTCTTCTACATTCATGCATATCCTCATACATACCCGACGATTATTACGACCCGGCCGCTTTCAAGTATTTGACATACCTGTATGCGCCAAGTTTTTCTCGGTCTTTTTTTTGTATTCCTTCGTAATATATTTATTTATCACATTAAAGTATTATTATATAAAGTTATTCATTTGCAGCGACGTAAATAAATCATTTTTGAAAAAATCGGGGATAAAATTACTAATACACAAACGTTTCTCATGTCTTTATACGCGTATGTCGTTACGTGTTTACTGCGCCAATAGTGCGCAGAACGTCTTGCGCGGCAGTCATGTCGCCATTCTAGCTATTGCGGCTACTTGTGATGTATTTTTTCTTGATTTTAGATAAATACCAGAGCCAACATTACAAAATTCTTTCATTTCAATTTCAAGTATGGTCGATAAAAGCAAAATTTCGGAAAATTCACATTTTTCCCGTTTTTAAACCACATTTTTATATGGTGCACAAAATACATCACTGGTGGACACGGAAGTTTTTAGCACCGTAAGCGAAGGGTTAAGAGGGGAGCATTACAACACGCCACCTCTCGTTTAGGCGTTTTCCTTTTTCAAATACAAAAATTAACGGTGATTTCAACTCTCATGATTTATCATTATTTCTTCCCCATCATGTTAGATTTCTATGGTGAAATCCGAAAAGAATTTAACTGAATAAAAAGACTAATGGTACTGCTAGATCAAATAAACATACATTTCATGATATGCTAGTCCTATATCTATATTAATGTAAATAGTCAGAATGAAAAACTAAAAAACTAAAAATTACTGTTAATTATAAAGCGCCCTTAAATTGATTTCTCAGGAACACTGCGCTATATAAATAGGCTTTTTTATATTTATTTAGGTATGTCAACCATAGATGGTCCCAACATCTCACACGTGAAAGAACGTCAACCAAAGGATATATATGCCACTTCCAAAATTTGAGTAGTATGGTTGTCAACCATGGGTAGAATGGTGAATGCTACACGTTTACAAAGTAATCGCTGAAATCAACCTTTGATAAGTCGCAAACCATGTGAAAACCCAGAGTTCCGTATTATTTTTCACTAGAGACATCTATGTAGGAATGAGGAAAGCTTTTATTATGCTGAGACTCTTTCATTTGTTTGTGAGGTCCAAATCCAGGATTATATTCACACACTTGAGAAACGCTTGAAAATATAATTTTTAAAAATTATTTAAGCTTATAATTTGGCCACAAATACTATTTACAACATTTTGAGTGTCTAAATGGTTTTTCACAAACATGAATTATCTCCAATTAGAAATTAGGAGATGTCAAAAACAATTAAAAAAATAACTCCTGATTCGAGATAATCCAGATCAAATTGTCGTAGACTTGTACCAAAACGTGAAACCACTCACAAAAAGCCTTAAATGGTGCGATAAACGCCGTTTTGTGAAATGGACGATATTCTAAATGTCAGTTAATATGGTGAGAAAAGAAGTATAAATAATTAACGGTAATTACCACTCTGCGTCAAAACGACACCCTTCTGCTGATTGCTATTCTCACCGAATGAATTGTAGGTAATTTGAGTAATCTACCAACAAACTGAGACAATTCAGTATCTCAACGAGTCTCGTTTTGTTTATAGGCCAATTAGCGTCAGCTTCAGATATATATGTATATATTTTACTGTAATGTAGTGGTTCCGGTGGTGAATGACTCGAAATGATAACTCGCTTAATGATTACACTTCAAAACGTAAACTGGTCTCTTAATGAAAGCATTAAGCTTTTCAATATTTTCAGTGTGTCCAAATACTTCACAAATCTGGATTATCTCCAATAAGAGTTATTTTTCATATTATTTTTTTCTATCGTCATCCCCGAAAATGCCCATACTTCTTATAACCATATTTTTCTTCATTTTTGGTGAGGTGTCAAAAATATGATTTTCAATCGCAAAAATAACCATTCAATATTTTTTAAATAACTTTTTAATTAATTGGCTCTCACACAACGGAAATATCTACACATTTTTAATAAAAAGTTTTTATTTGGGAAATACCACTTATTTTAAAATCTAGTGTTACAAGTTTTTCGATGCATTCAGCATCATTTACGGTATCGACTAAAGTATCACAATAGATTAAAAGAATTGGGGTATTTCCCAAGTAAATCCTTTAGATTATTAATTTTCATTCAATGCAAATGCCTTTTTTTCTAATGTTTCTTTCTTCTTTCAACTTACCATCACGTCGTTTTTCCGCAGGGGTAGCCAAAGAGAATAGAATGCAACACTAATCTATCAATATTCGCTTTTTCCACATTCTTGCATCTCCTCGTGCAAACCCGCCGATTATTCCGACTTCGAAAGTATATTTGGCAAATGTGAACGGGTGAACTGAACAATGTCGGCCAATGACATGGCACGACCAGATCAATCAGAACCTAAAATCTGATTCTGTCAAAGGTCTACGTAATCGGAGGGCATGTATGAATGACTAGATGTGTGGACGTAAAGGAAGCCAGTAGTGTATGACAGGACAGATGAGAGTGGCGTTCCATCCTTTCTACCTTCCCATGTAGAGAAACGCCGTGATGGTAGTCGGCTATCCAAACTTAAAACACAGTAAAGTACATTTTTTTGTAGTACGTTTTTTTGCATTTTTGGACTAAGTAGAATCTACTTTGTCCGAAAAAAGCAAAAAAAATCCCTTACTGTGTTTCGAGTTTGGACAGCCGTAGTTGTAGTAGTAGTAGTAATCAACTCCCTCCAAAACATCCCCGAAACATGATATTCCACAAAAATAATAAATAAAAAAATTCCCGTAACAGTGTCGATAGTATAAATATTTTTTGGTGTATTATGACTGTGGATAAATTCAACGACATCTGTGAATATTGAGGACTAACCATAATATCGTATCGCAAAATTAACTTGATGTTTTTTGCCAATATTCAATTTATTAATGTCACAACACGAATACTTACCCTCTAAAGGTTAACGTAAAAATTAACGGTGCTATTTATAACGGCTATCAACCTATTAGTTGACATAATTGGGTGCGGTTTCCTCCGCTGAACGAAACTGGATAACCCAATAACAATGCGATCAATTTTATATAGTCGTTTGTTGAAAACGTTATGTGCCTTTCAGATCATAATCTATTGCTTCCTTGTTTTAGATGAGAATACTTTCTAAAAGTGTCTCGATTTGATATAAAACATCCATCGTTCCTCTTTATATGAAAGAAGATGGAAGTCTTAGCATCCCAGGGCTTACAACCTGGCATTTGGTTGGCTCAAGCGATCACTTTATACACTTGTGTAACGTTCACTAGTATTAGATTTCTTTTTTTATATTCATATAAGTACTACATATACCTTCAGTGTGATAACCTGCCCACACCTTATATTCTCTAGACTAGAAAGTGCATTAGTCGTCGAGTTGGCTATCCTGCGCGGCGCGCTGTCATAGTCTGTGCGCGCGATGTGTACTCATGTTTTCAAACGAGATTTCTAATACTACTTTGAATCATGAGTAATATTTATAATAAGGAATACTTTTTTTTAAATTCTAGCCTAACTAACTAACTAACCATCACGCCGCTTCCCCGCAGAGGTAGACAAAGAGAATAGAACGCTACACTTTTTGAAAACATTCTTCGCCTCTTCCACGTTCATGCGGATGAGAAGATTCTCATACATGCTTGCCGAATATTTTAACTCCTAATCTAACCACTTTAAAGTATGTGCTATACCTGATCAGGCCAAGTTTTTTTCAACTACATTCGCGTCATAATTTTTTTTGCCGTTCTTTCCTCACTCATTCGTTCCACATGCCCAAACCGTCTTAACACACCTCTCTTAATTTTATCGAAAGTGGTTATCTAACTTTTTTTACAACATATAATATATATAACATCCAATTTGTTTTGTAAAATGTCCAATTTGATTTATAATAATTTGGTTTCTAAAACGTCCAATTCGAAGTCAAAAACCCGTGTGTCTTAACTTGAGATTATGAATTTATCTAAAATAATTTGAACAAAAATGTTTTAATAATTACATTTTCTATTTCTTTGCAGAAGCTCGCGGTGGTGAAAAGTGACAAAACTTTCGGACTTTGCGAAGGCCTAGTTTTGTTGGCCATTTAGTAATCGCCTTCGTCTCGAGGCTGGAGATGCCGCTGGGCATGCGTGACGTCTGCGGGCTCTTGTGGTGAATGTGTGGCGGGGGTGATGATGATACTACAGTGCGGCAGATAAATAGTGTCGCGTTTCCCTGGACTTTACATGGAATGAAGAAGCATGTCTGCATTGGAGCCATTGCGCTGCTTCTGCGCATGTTGCAATTGGCTGAAGGTAACAATTTTTATTTCTTCTTCAATATTTTTGCAGGTACTTTGTATTTTTTTTTAAACATTTTATAAAACTTTTTATAATGAAACTAAAACGCTGTTTTTAAGCACTTTAATTTTTGGTACTACTCCATCTGGATTTGACAAAAACCTTGTCATCTTCAGGGATGGATATCTACTTTCCATATATATATATATCATGGGTTTGTATTAATATACTCGTATATCGTATGGATGAGTACTATAGATATGACTCTTTGGATAGTACAATAAGTACTATCCTATCATAGTACATATCCATCCCTGAGGATGTCAAGGTTCTTATCGAAACCTGGTGGAAAAAAATACCAAAAAAACACAGTGATTGAAACGAAATTTTAGTTTGATTTTAAACAATTTTTTTGTTAAACTTTTTCTTCGTCTTTTCCTTCTTATTGTATCATTTTACCCCTCTTAGGTTAGCAATCTTGGTAATGCCTGAATGTATATGTTCTTGCCAAGCAAAAGCGACTTAAATGACCTTCCTGTTTTTTTTTTACGTTTTACGTCTTGTTAGTTGGTCACTTTCTCCCGTATGACTGCGATATATGTATGTATATATATATATATATATATATATATATATATATATATATATATATATATATATATATATATATATATATATATATATATATATTAAATATATATATTTATATAAATATACATAAATATATATATATATATATATATATATATATATATATATATATATATATATATAAGACGACATAAACCTGCCGTGAAATTTCAATTTACGAAACAATAAAGATTATATCTGCTAATAGTATCGGCAAATTCCAATAATTTACAGGGACCTTAGGGTTAGCCTTCGAGCTTACAGTGATAGTAATAAATTCTTTGTTTCCAATAATCCTTTCATTAATCTTCCATTATACAACTTTAACAAATGATAGCCTCAAAAACTTTAAGCTCGAGACCCCGAATTCACTTAGACAAAAGCTCCAATCTTAGCGAACGGGAAATAAAAAATGGTTGATTTATTTCATCCCTTACTGCACAGAAGTGAGGGTAGGTGCCTATTTTCCTCTGCCTGGTATCCGTTTTTTTAAATACTCAATTTGTCATACTTCTTTATTTCCCTTGGAACTCATTTATTACTTTCCTACCCCTAAACTATCGAATCCAATGCTTAAGGGAAAAGCGGGAACAAATCTCACTTATATTTCTCCTTTCTTATGCTAAGCATCTTTCCGGGTATGTTATTTATTATTTCTCTAAACTAGCTGACTTTGAGGGGTACAATAATTCGACATTTGCCGTGAAAAACGTTTTTCTATCCCTTGCCTACACCCAATGGTGCATAGGACACTGCATCGCAATGTAATCTTGATCGTTAATTGCAGAAGGTAATGATTGTTGCGCTTTTTGATTTTATGTATTTGATTGATCAAAGTTTTGAACTGATTTCTCGTGGTGGAACTCCATTTTGTGTAATAAAACAACAACAATTTAGTTTTTCCACTTTTATTTTGTGATCGGGTTTCGTCGTTACTGACATTATCAGGCTGGATATGTCAGTAACGACAGTAATGACTAGTGATGTCAGTAGGGACACCGTCTGATTATGTCTGTAACGATGAAACCCGGACACTGGTCTAGTAAAAAAAAAAGTGGAAAAAACTATATAGTTATTGTTTTAATATATAAAATATTATATTGAAAATAACTTTTTACATATATATTTTGACACCCCTGGTAGAAAACTATATTCAGCTTGATCCTCTTTTCAACGCAAAAAACACCTTTTGTTTATATCAACGAAAAATCATTAAAATAACGACCGTGGTATGAAATAGGTAAGAATATGCAGACTTGTGAGTGTAGACATCCCTATATGAAAAACACTTTTCACATTTCCCAAACAACATGGAAACGATCGTTTCATTCATTATTTTTAAGGCTTTGGAATATTCTGGAAGTGTTTAAGTTCAAAGCAACTTTGAAGGTTGTGTGAGGCATTAATAGGTTTGGAATGTGTGAGGCATTAATAGGTTTGGAATGACTGTTATGTTACGTTTATTACCGAAATTAAGACCATCAAAGCCGCAACGATCGTTCCGGGTGACTTTAGTTTTGTCTACGTTTGAAAACCAGATCGGCACCTACACAATGTTTTACTCGAAAGAGGGAAGTATTTCATTTCAAAATCATTCATTAACGTCAATTAACAATTGAGATTAGTATTTAAGGTTTCTCTGAAGGAAAACGAAATATAGTGTTTTCATGAATATTCAACTAACTAACTAACTAACCATCACGCCGCTTCCCTGCAGGGGTAGGCAGAGAGAATAGAGCGCCACACCACTCTGTTCTTGCAATCATTCTTCGCCTCTTCCACGTTCATGCATCTCCTCATACATACCCGCCGATTGTTACGACTCCTAACCTGACCACTTTCAAGTATTTGGCATACCTGATCGTGCCATGTTTTTGTTCTGCTTCTTTTCCCGCTAACATTCGCCTCATAAATTTGTTTTACCGTTCTTTCCTCACTCATTCGTTCTACATGTCCAAACCATCTCAACACACCTTTCTTAATTTTATCGATAATGCTTATCTCAGCTTTGCATTCCTTCCTTATTTCACTATTCGTACATCTATCATACATCGTTTTGTCGCACATTCTTCTGAGAGATCGCATTTCGACTGCATTCAGTCTACTTTCATCCTTCTTTTGCCAACTCCATGTTTCACTTCCATACATTAGAGTTGGAACCAGGACTCCGTTGTGCACTGCCAGTTTAGCTTCCGCTGATAGGTTTTTATTTGCTATAACTGATTTCAGTGCACCATTAACTTTGTTCCCAGCCTGTTCCTTTCTATGTCTTTATCAATCTTTCCATCCCTAATGAATATTTACATTGTATATTTACATTGTATTGTATATTTACATTATGTGTAACAATGAATATTTACATTGTATAAAATCTTAAATAATGAATAATAAACAATATTTAAATTAATTACAAACTTATTGAGTGTGTCCAAATACTTGCTGACAAATCTGGATTATCTCCAATTATTTTCATCGCACCAATAGATGTCTCTAGTGAAGTTATAGTGATTACATAACAATGTTTCAGAATTGGTTCATATATATAGAACTTCTAAGAATTTGAGTAGTGTGGTTGCCAATAAAGGGTAGAATTGGTAAATGTTACACGTGTGTAAAGTGATCACTTAAACCAGTCTATGACGATTGTCAGCTGCGTAAATGCCCATATTTTTCTTTATCCATATTTTTCTTCATCCATATTTTTCTTCATATTTGATGAGATGTCAAAAAATAATATAAAGCATTTATATTTATAAGTTTATTAAGAAGTCAGCTGGGTAAATGCCCAGACTTCCATATTTTTCTTCATCTTTGATGAGATGTCAAAAAATAATATGAAGAATTTATATTTATAAGTTTATTAACACGCATTTTCATTTTTATTATTTTAACTTATAATTTGACCAGTTAATTTTGACATTTTGAGTGTGTCCAAATACTTGTTCACAAATCTGGATTATCTCCAATTAAAGGAGTATTTTTCATATTATTTTTTGACATCTCATCAATATTATTATTTTTCTTCATCTTTGATGAGATGTCAAAAAATAATATGAAAAATACTCCTATAATTGGAGATAATCCAGATTTGTGAACAAGTACTTGGACACACTTAAATTGTTGTAATAAATATAAATTCTTCGTTCGGTATAAATGGAGATTTAAATCAACATTCAAATAGTTGTAATAATCGACACAAAATTACCAATTCGTGATATTAATATAGTTCAAAATAGCGTCAACGTTTTGAATTCGGATGAACTAACCACTTCAAATTCTCAGATAATACGAGTGCTTCAAGATTAATTCAAAGAGTCAGGAATAGACGTTCATTAGTGCTCATTCACAGTTAACTTCGAAATACAAAATTTCAGAGCACCGGCAGACGTAGTTAGTTAGACGCTCGACTGCGAAATTAGGGTCACGGGTTCGATCCCCCCAATCACAAAATAAGTTTTAATTTTTTTTTTAATTGTTCATTGTTACAGTTTTCACATTAACCTTCCTTTTATTTCCTATCCTTCCTGCAGACAAGCCTCTAAAAGTAGAGGCTTTACGGGTTGCACGTGTGATAATTGATCACTTAACCAGTCTATGACAGGTAATAAGCCCTGTAAATGCCCAGACCTCCAAATTTTTTACTTCTTCTTTGTTGAAATTTGAATAAAATATTTAATAAATTACTCCTATGTAGAGAAAATTTTGTGTTATAATTTCAAACATAAAATGTTGCAACAATTTTAAACCAGAAAAATTGATGAAAATACAAAAAAATAAACAAATGTTAAAATCAAACGCTGATATTTAGAGTCTAGTAAGTTGTATTTGTTTATATATTATAAACATTAATTTGAAAATGCCATGACAAGGCGAAACGATTGTCACAAAAATTATTTTTATGTGTTTTTAACAATAAAATTAAATTAAATTAAATTAAAAGATAGAAAATAATTAATATATAAGTAGACTTATAGTGTTGGATTTTTATATTTAATAAATAAAATAAATTGTAGTGCTACAAATCAAATGCCAAATCTTTAAATAAAAACATTAAAAACAAAACCAATGAAAAAAAGGTAAGGGTAATATTTTCGACAATTTTAATGTAGTTTTTATTCTTCTGGTTTCAAAAACCTTATTTTAAAATTCAAAAAGCCCTATTGAAAGTCAACCACTTAATCGGTTCGCAAAATCCTGCACGCATAGTTAAAATATCAGCTTTTTATATAATACCCTTATGCCTGACCCCAAAAATAAAAATTATTCGTTCTATCGGTGCGAGTTTTCATTTTCGAAAGCTTAATGTACAACATTTCGGGAAAATTGAAATTGGCTCCGATATTTTCGTATACGTTTACGATAACGTTAACAATAATCGTGTTCCTATATATCGCAACAAATAACCATTTGCTTATATGTTCATATCGTAAAAACTAGTTTATATCCTTAGCCTGGACCCAAACGGTATGTTCAAGGCTTTTGGCTACGATAACAGGATTATTATCTAAACGTAAGAAAACGGAATTACACCTTAATTAAAAAATATATTTTTGAAGTATGAATTATTATGAATGAATTGCAATCGCCATTGGCAAAAGTGCCATGTCTAAAGTATACAAAACCTGGAATGACCGGGGTGTGAGTAACAATACCAAGATAACTTACTTAAGCATAAGCTTCTTTCATCTCACCAATAGATGTCTCTAGTGATTCGAGCACTTTGTTTCTAAATTGATCCATATATAAAGAAATTCCAAGAATTTGACTACCTTGTGTGCAGTGGCGGACCTTCCCTAGAAGCCCAAAAGCCCGGGTTGCCTAATAAATCCACATAAAGATGACTAAATCTGGACCAAATGATTAAAAATACACAATTAATGTATGCCTGTTTTTAAATTATCGCGCGCTTTTTCGTACTACCCGAGATAGCAGAGTGTAAACACTCGGCTTTCGCCCCGTCTATTCAGGTGCAGGCGATACAAGATTAGCCATCTCGCTCGCTCTCATTGGCTTCAATTTGGGCTTCTGGTTCCGGCAATATGTCTTATATTTTTGCTTAAAAAATATAACTCTAACCATAAAATAGTAGGTACATATATGGCATTTTGTATGAAAATGGAAGCCAGCTTCTATTGGCCTGAACCTAGCAACACACCTGCTGCACAATTTGCAATCGTATCGAACGTATTTCATAATGGTTATCTGTCAAACTATTGTCAACGACTTTTACGCCTTTGTAGAGTCGATTATTACATATTAATTATTTGCCTTATCTACACTTAGTACATATTTATTTATTATGGGAAATTATCTAATTATTTCCTTACGTATTCATACGTCATAATGAGTTCGAAAATGGCCGATGTCGTTCCTTGTGGCGATTTAAAGTGTGTGAAGGAATTAATTCATAATGTAGAGGTTAGCGCTTTGAATTTTACTAAAAAAAAGAAATGATAACATCTCAAAGACCTACTTTCGATTTAAAAATATCGCAAACGGTTAAATTTCAATGGAAGTTTAATCGTACAGTACAGTTCAACAGTACAAAAAGATCCGCTTATTACGATAAATTTTGCAATAAAAAATACCACACATTTCTGCTACTCGTTGGACGTACTGTAAATATTATATTTGAACAAAAAAATAATCTAATAGACTTATTTAGTGAAATGGCTGACAATCCTCAGCAATGAGAAGGCGATACAAATTTGTCGGTTGGAATCTTTTTATAATTCTTTAAAATCTTTTACTTTTAATTTTTTCTTACAAGTATTTCACATTATATGAAAAAAACGATAGTTTATATAATATCATACACAAATTGCAACCGACGTGGGTTACTGCAGCAATAAGATAAAAGATTTTCAAAACTGGTTAAGTACGGATTTTCAATCGCAATTTTATCAAATATATGTCGTTGCATCTCAAAATAATACTGCCCCTCGCTTAAGACAAAATGTTTTGTGTGCTCGTACGGAATACAAAAGAATTTTCATCCAAATTATTGATAACATATTTTCCGAAATTAATATTCTGAAATATTCAAACTTCATTTTTTTCAATTGCTCAACAACAAGCTTTACGACAGTATAAACTGAATTTTCCAAATGACGAATTAGAATCTCTAGAATTTTACTGCGGTATTCATTTCGATAAACAATCATTAAAAAATCAATTAATATGTCTGTACTCTTCTTCGGAATTGAAGGATTTTAATGTATTTCAGCTTATAAATTTTATCAAGGAAAATAGTATTGAAGACGTATTTTCAGAGTTGCTAAGGTTAACTCGTTTGGTGGTCACTATACCAGCTAGAAGTGCTTCAGCAGAACGCTCATTTTCAGCTTTAAAACGAATACACACGTACTTAAGAAATACACAAGGACAAAATCGCCTTTCCGAACTCTCTATGATTGCCATAGAAAAAAAACTATTAGTAGATCTCAAACATTTAGCGTCTTTTTATGAGGAAATAATAAAATCGTTTTTGAAAAAAGATAGGCGGTTCGCTTTAGAATACAAATGAAAATGTTTCAGTACGTTGCGGGGCTATTTTTCCCTAATTTTAAATATGCACATATTCCTATTCTATAACATTAAAGCAAATTTATTTGTAAGACAAATACTTCTCGAAAGCCTTCATTCACAATTCATAATAAGGTTTGAGCAAATATGTTTTTTTAAGTTTTTAAAAAAAAAATCCTATCCACAATCTACGAAATTGATATACATACCAAATATACTTTATCAAGCATTATTGTGGATTATGGATTCCGATGGTTATTATTAAACACTATGCATGCCATTTTATGGTGATGGTCGATATCTGAGGAAGATATTTTATTATAGTGAACATTTTATTTATTTCAAGGTGATGGCTATCCCTTACAAAAGTTACATAGATGCATAATTTTTACAATGATTACAATACATTGTTTATATTTATAGTACTTTCTGGGTGCTCACTATACTGGGAATTATATTAGGTGAAGAAATTATAGGTTCATCATGTATTCACGAATGTGAAAAATAATGGGCTTGCCTTACTGGTAAACCCTAGGCACGCCACTGCTTGTGTGGTTGTCAATCATGGGTAGAATTGGTAAATGTTACGCGTGTGTAAAATGATCACTTAAACTAGCCTACGATGGTTGTAAGCCCCGTAAATGACCAGATTTCCTTATTCCTATTATTCATCGATGTTGAGATGTCAAAAATATAATATGAAAAATAATTCCTATAATTAATTTGACATAATGCAGATTTGTGAACAAGTATTTGGATACACTCAAAATGTTGCTTTAATTATTTGTGAAACGCCTTGATAACTTTTTTTTGTTTCTGAGTCGTCATAGTATTTGTGACAAAAATTATCCAGCCTTATTGGTGCAAATTATCCGACGAAAGGCCCATTGTTCCATTGGTATTATTTCAAAGTATGGATTTATTTTGCAGAATTATATTTATTTAAATGTATGCAAGATCCTAATTGGATTATTTTACATACCGGGAAACACCTGTATACGTGATTTTAAAAAATCATTCAATTTAAAATTTCAGCTCACTTATAATTTCAGATCACTTAACCAACCTATGACAGGTTATAAGCCCAGTAAATACCCAGACTTACATAATTTTCTTCATCTATATTGAGATTTCAAAATGTTAAAATAACTCCTAAATGGAGAGACCCAGATTTGGATGTACCCAAAAATGCTGTCAACATTTGTATCCTTTTAATCTCTAAGCTAATTGGACATGGCCCACTCCTTACTAAGAACAATTTGTTTTTACTAGAATATAGATGTTTCGAGATCAAAGCAAACACAAAATATCGTTTGTAAAATCACAACCCTTTTACTATGAAAGGATTTAAGTCCTTAAATCTTCAAGGACATCGAATTTAATTATAAGTACGACTGAAGAATGGGTGACTTACCGCATTTTGGTTTAAAGTTTAGAAATTTAAGATAACTTTTGTCAAAGGATATTTTATAAATTTATTTTGTAGCTGTACCCAACGACGCGTTGCTCTGACTGAATGAAAAAGAAATTAAAAAAATTCCAAAATATATTTTTATATTTACAAAATAATTTTTTTTATCAATAAAATATAATTAAATAGGCTCAAAAAAATCAGTGTATGATTTCAACATTAAATATATACATTAAAATAGAGTTAAAATTAAACGCCAAACCTATAGATATTTCCAAAATGTGTTATTTGACAATGCCTGTGAAGGATTGAAAATAAGTGACAGCAGCTGTTAAGAAGCATGGTGTATGCCATGAACAATGTTAATTATTGCGTAAGTTGCTATAATATTCAATAGATGACGCTGACATTATAGTAAAAATGTAATAATTTATCATAATATAGTAAGTTTCAAATTGGCAAAACCTTAAATAAATCACTAGTCTGGAGGCAGAACGGGAGAGGCTGAAGGCGTTTGAAGATGTGGTGCTACAGGCGCATGTTGGGTTATTCATTGGTCGGAACACGTAGAGAACAACGAGGGTTGTAAGCAGGGGTAGGGAGTTTAATGCTTACTAAATAAAGTAACATAGCCAAATGGATAGGCCATAATATAATACACCCAGGCCTGATTTTTACTATTGCGGAAAGCCTGTGCGAATGCACAAACTACAGAGGACGACCCCGCTAAACCTACATAAACCAAATTATCTCCGACAACCGTTTATCGAGTTCACCATGTTGAATAGACGAGCGGAGGATAGAACCGGGTGGAGACTGACAATGAAAGAAGCAAACCAAGCATCACAAAGATTTAAACCCACGAAGAAGAAAAAGAAAACACATTTAGGCTACCGATGAATATTTTTAACTAGATCAATAATAACTAGATCTACAAATAAAGTTCCTGAATTAAAAAGACCGCATTTCGGTATTTTTTTTGTTGCTTCGATTATTTTCTTTTGTACGTCTAAAATTACATTTGAACCACTGTGCGTGCTAGTACTAGGACCGTTTGATCGTATAACAGTTAACTTTGACTGACGGATAATAAACTACCTTCAGAATTTCCGTATAAGGGTTATACTACACTTCGTTTTCACTTAACAATGTGTCAGTTACGTAATACGTACAAAATTTCCAATCATTTTTTATTTGGAAATTTTACAGAACAGTTACATAAATACATTTACATTAACGCGTATTTTTTTGCGAGTTATTTTGCTTATTCATAAGAATAGAATGGAAGAATAATCTTCCATTCACCGTATTCTTATTCATTTATTTTATTTAATTCTTTTGTTTTCTTCTTAGTTTGCTTATTCTTATTAACTTTCTTTTTTTATTTAGTAATTTTACAGAACAGTTACATAAATACGATTACATTAACGCGTAATTATTTTATATCGTAATTACATTAACGCGAGTTATTTTGCTTATTCTTACTCTTCCATTCACCGTACTCTTATTTTTTCATTTTATTTTATTCTCTTCTTTTATTCTAAGTTTGCTTATTCTTTCTATTTTTATTTTTATTTTTAATTTAGTAATTTTACAGAACTGTTACATAAATACATTTACATTAACGCTTAATTTTTTGCGAGTTATTTTGATTATTCTTATTCTTCTATTCACCGTATTCTTATTCTTCTATTTTATTTTAATCTCTTATTTTATTTTAAGCTGGCTTATTCTTTTTCTTTCTATTTCTATTTTATTTTATTTAGTAATTTTACAGAACAGTTACATAAATACATTTACATTAACGAGTATATTTTGCAATGATTAAGAAAACACTTGTTTTTATACCACTTGAGTTTTATTAAAGACTACTTGTTTCAGAAAAGTTTGGGCATTTACCCCGTAAATGCCCAAACTCTTATATTCTTTTACATATTTGATGAGATGTCAAAAAGTAATATGAAAAATAACTCCTTTAATTGGAGATAATCCAGATTTGTGAACGAGTATTTGGACACACTCAAAATGTTGTAATCTTGTTTATATTGATAAGAGATCTTGAAAAGTGGATCTTCAGTTTAAATCTAAATTCAGGAAAAAATTTGATAGATCTCTAATTCCGGGGTAAGTTGTTCTACCACCAAAAATCTTATCTCACTTCTCCAACTGTTGTTCTCATTCCCGATCTTCTCCGGTCTAAATGAAGTTAATTTTTCATTTTTATTACTATGATTTTTATGATGTTTCCCGATCTAAATGGCAAAATGACGTGATCAAGGCTCTCACTCGTTTCGTTAAACTTATGGTCACTAATCTATTTTTAATTACGTTCGCTTTAGTTAATTATAATTTCAACAATTAGCCGATTAAATCTACGAATTTTTCATGAACTCTAAAATACGTACTGAGAAAAGTTTATTTCTAGATTTTAAGTAAACATTCATCAAACACACGGGTGGCCAACCCGCGGCCCGCGGGCCGCATGCGTCCCGCAACGCCCTTACTTGCGGCCCGCAGTCATTAAAAATATATTTTTAAACCAGTGTGATACTCGGTTTAATACATCAACAAAATTACAACATTTTGAGTGTGTCCAAATACTTGTTCACAAAATCTGGACTATCTCCAATTACAGGAGTTATTTTCATATAATTTTTTGACATCTCATCAAAGATGAAGAAGAATTTGGAAGTCTAGGCATTTACGGGGCTGAAGACCGTCATAGGCTGGTTTAAGTGATCACTTTACACACGTGTAACATTCACCAATTCTACCCATTTTGAGTAGTGTGGTTGTCAATAATGGGTAGAATTGGTAAATGTTACACGTGTGTAAAGTGATCACTTAAACCAGCCTATGACGGTCGTCAGCCCCGTAAATGCCCAGACTTCCATATTCTTCTTCATCTTTGATGAGATGTCAAAAAATTATATCAACAAAATTTATGCTCTCATGTATTATCTATAAGCTAAGTCATGCATGTTATTAAAGAAAAACAGTTAACAATATCTGTTCGCACGCTCTTCAGCATTGCAAATATAAGGCAATCTCAAAAAATCTCAAAAACCAGTTAACGTGTGCAACTTTAACTATTGAAATAGATTTAGAATTATTATATTAGCGAAGAAAAACTCAAATCTCGAATTGAGTGCTCATGGATAAATTAGTTTTATTTAAAATAAAATTGTTAATATTGTTTGATTTATGTGTTTTTGATTGTAAAAATTTTTTAGAATGTTTATTACTATAAAATACATTTTTTGTTGTTTCAATGTGTGTTTTCTTCTTACATCTGGTCGTAGTAGTGTTTTTTTTTTCACAATTACCCAGATTGTACTTTTTGAACACCTCTGCATTCAAAATATTTATAATATGTACTTACAAAAAATCAATAAGTATGAATTACGTTGTTATAAAAAAATCTAATGTCTGTATGCGGCCCTTGGGAAAATTTTAGGTCATCGATGCGGCCCGCTGTGCAATTTAGGTTGGCCAGGCCTGATCAAACATAACAAATGTTCTTTTGTGTGCTAGAATTAAACTTGATATCTCAACATAGATGAAGAAGAATATGGAACAATATTTTGAGTGTGTCCAATAGCTTGTTCACAAATCGGTATTATCTCCGTAAAGAAGTTATTTTTTACATTTTTGATATCTCAACATACGTGAAAGTCTGGGCATTTACAGATCTTACGACCGTCATAGGCTTGGTTAAGGGATCACTTTACACACGTGTAACATTCACCAATTCTACCCGTGATTGACAATCACACTACTCAATTTAGTTTTATCAATATATCAAGGAGTCAAAAAGTTTGAATGGTGATATTAGGAAATAATGCAAAGCTGAGATAAGCACTATCGATAAAAAGAAGAAAGGTGTGATGAGTGTTGAGCGTGTTGAGAGTTTGGGCACGAGAATGGAATGAGTGAAGAAAGTATAGATAAAAAAATCATATGGCGAATGTGTTTGGGAATAGAAGCAGAGGAAGACCGAGGGAAAATTATTTCAAAAATTTAAAAGTCTGGAGTCAGAATATTAGTCGTGTTTGTATGAGAAGATGTATGTATGTGGTAGAGGCGAATATTGTGTGCGAAGACAGATTAGTGTGGCGTTCTATTCTTTCTGCCCTCCCCTTTCGGGGAAGCGGGTTGATGGTTAATTAGTTAGTAAGTTATATATTTTAAATATTTTTTTAAGAAATTGGATACAAATTTTGATATTTGTCGTCAAACTCCCATTGTTTGAATACTCTATTCAGCTTGGAGTGGTGTCAATTCTTTACTAGGAGATATTTGTTGAAAATGGTAAAACCAAGGACATTTCAGCAAGATTAGCGATATTTAAATAACACTTCTTTTGTCTTATTTTTCGCCGAGACGGAAAGAAATTAGTATTTGTCAACAAAAGAAAATCCTCGAGAAAATTGTGCAAATATCATATGAAGGAGAAAGTAACGCATGAGGGTGCTTGGGTGAAAAAGAAATAAGGGTGGTATATTTATTCTCAGACAAATGATATGTACATAAAGGAATGTCTAAAAAATAAGGTTCAATATGACGGAACGTTAAATATTTTTATGTACATAATATTACGTAGGATATATTACTTCCTTTACCCAGTACATCTGGAATCGTATTTACAATATATTTCCGGGTAAAACACCTTACGTTCGAGCTTTTTTTATAAATATTTTATTGAAATACAGTGGAACTTCAATATAACAATATTTAATTTGACCCTTACCTCGATGTAAGTATTTTTTTGAAATCCTCTTAAACCAGCCATAGCAATCAATGATTAATATACCTGTTTATAGCTAATAGAACATAGTTCAAAAAATGTGTATTGAAAATTATTTATTTAATTTTTTGATACGGCAGTCACTTTGTGGAAGTGTTTCCATATGCCAAACCAAAAAATCTGAATCTATCAGTCTAGAAATCTGTATAAAATCTGTAATCAATAACCCAAAATCTGTGAAATTTCAAAGCAATTTGACATTGCTTTGAAATTTTGATACAAATAGCACGATCTGTTAAACAGAACTCACAGTATGCATATTCTTCACCCTTTTCACTTGTTTCTAAACAAGTCTTAAAATAACTATCTTCTAACCAGCACTGATTGAAACGTTGCGTTTATAAAACGACTTGTATAAAAAATGAACACTCGGTCGCAGGAAAAAAACAGACATGTTTTGGGGAATCCTGCAGTACGCTGCGTAAATTGCGTAATGTTCCGTGTCAAAATAGTACCCTACCCAATAATAAATAACGCACTCCAATATAAAACAAATTCTCACCTACTTATTTTCAAATTTTAATCATGCTCGAATCTAACCATATTTTCATTCTTCTGTTTTATCATATACCAACTATGTCCAATTCCAAAAATCTGTATAAAACTATAAGTACTAACTCAGAGTAAAATCTGTCATCTGTAACGGCAGCCGAAAATCTGTATCAATACAGATAAATCTGTATATATAGCAACACTGTTTAGTGGTGATATCTGTGTATTCATTTTTTTTTGTTTCACTTATAAAACAACACTTTTTTTTAAATTATATTGTTACACTTGTTTCGATGAATTCCGCATCCTTTTTACACTGTATTTGAAAATGATACTGAATAATATTGAACGATTTTATAATTTGTGGCTATTACTAACTAGATAATTCATTGATTTGGCATTTGGCAAATTTTTAGTTTAACACTTAAATTAAAATATAAAAAAGTGGTCTTAAACATGTTTAAGACCACTTTTAAAGTTTATTTAACTAAACACTACTGGTTTCAATGTTTTCATCAACAATAACTGTTTGTTTTTTCACTTATTGATGAGACTATCTGCACTTTTCTAAACTTGTAGTGTTTACATTATTTAACTAAAAAAGTGGTTTGTTACAACTATTTTATTTTTATGTTTACTTGATTGGGTATATGGAACTAATAAGTGAGAAATGAACTAATGAAAAAATTATGAGGCGAAGGTTGTTGGAAGGAGGATACGAGGAAGACCGATACAAACTTGGCACGATCAGGTATGTCAAATACTTGAAAACCTTTAGTATGTATGCAGAGATGCATGAATGTGAAAAAGGCGAAAACCGTTTGCAGAGACAGAATGGTGTGGCGTTATATTCTCTCTACCTACCCCTGCGAGAAACCAGCGTGATGGTTAGTTAGTAAGTTAGGTATTGTTACTAGGTTTGATTTTTAAAACATTTGAAAGTACGATGAGTGAAAATATGACACTGAAAAAAGAAAAGCTTTCGTTTTAGCATCATCTAAGCTTTTTGGCAAATAAACCGCAGCTTATGGGCAAAAAGCTTTGGATAATATAAATATAAGAGTCTATTTCACATTGTTGTTTAGATCCCAAATATTCGGTGACAAAAACCTTTTGTAGCTTCTAAGTGAGTAAACAGCCCGAGTTTAATAAGTACCCCCTTAAGATAAGCCTAGCATAAGTTGAAGGAACAATATTTGGAACAGGATCTTAGCGAGCATTAATGAAGATTGCAGCAAAGCCTTATGAAGTTCATCACATCGAGAGCAATCCAAAATGGTATTTTAAGCGCAGGAATAATAAAAGCTAAGATATTATGGCATTTCTACAAATTTGCTTGTGAAAATTTCGTTACGTAAATGTTTAAATAATGATATTAGAAAAATGAGAAAAAAAGTTCATCAAACATAAATAAGTTGGCGTTTTGATTTTTTGACCTGTATGTGAATTTTTTTTTAAATACGCCTTTGAAAATAATAATAAAAATACTTTGATATTGTACAGCTATTTTGTGTTTAAAATACACAAAAATCCTTTGATTAATTAATTTCCAGGCACTTCGCTTCGTTTCGCTTCGATACAACAGTATGCTCTAGACCAGAAGTGTCAAACCCAAAAGGCACCGAGGGCCGCATAAGGTATTTTGGGCACGCCGGCGGGCCACATCAAAAAACTCAAAAATATCATTTTCATTTTTATCTACTACTACTACTACTACTACTGCTACTACCATCACGCCGTTCCCCCGCAGGGGTAGGCAGAAAGGATGGAACGCCACACTCTTCTGTCTTTGCAAACATTCTTCGCCTCTTCTACATTCATGCATCTTCTCATACATACCCGACGATTATTACGAATCCTGACCCGGCCGCTTTCAAGTATTTGACATACCTGATTGTGTCAGGTTTTCCTCGGTCTTCCTCTGCTTCTTTTTCCAACTACATTCGCCTTATAAATTTGTTTAACCGTTCTTTCCTCTTTCATACGTTTCACATTTCCAAACCATCTCAAAACACCTTTCTTAATTTTATCCATAATACTTATCCCAGCCTTGCATTCTTTCCTTATTTCATCATTCGAACGTCTATCAAACGTCGTTTTGCCACACAATCGTATGAGATATCGCATTTCGACTGCATTCAGTCTGTTTTCATCCTTCTTTCGCCAACTCTATGCTTCGCTTCCATACATAAGGTTGGAACCAGAACTCCTTTGTGTATTGCCAGTTTAGCTTTCGCTAAATATTGATATGTATAATCCAGTGTCTCGTAGAATAAATAATAATGAGTAATTTTGTTTGTAGGTGCAAGCGCCGCCAGCTGGGATCCTTTTCAACAACCATACTTCGACAACTCCACCAAGCGCGAGGTGACCGCCGCAGTAGGGCAGACAGCGTATCTGCACTGCCGCGTAAGGAACCTCGCAGACAGAGCTGTAAGGAAACTCAATCATTCTTATTTACTTTTCCATCTAACTCTATCCTGTGCGACATGTTCTCCTGGTATCGAGACCTAGATTCACCCATTTATTCGGTTCAATCCTTGGCCAAGCTACTGGCAAAGTTTGTACATGATCCCGAAAGTACCTTTAATTTGTCGTTTTTTCAGTTTTATACTGACATTTCTTGTTATAACTCCATTTTATTTGATTAAATAATAATTAGACCGCCTCCGTAGTGTAATGGTCAGCACGCTCGGCTACCGTTCTGGAGGTCCCGGGTTCGATTCCCAGGGTCGGTCAAATAAATAAAAGTGATTTTTTCACTCTTATATTTATTCAATTTTACCCTGGACTGGTACCTGAAGCGGAGGGCTGATCACCTTTCCTTCGTGTGTTAACGATCAAGATCCCACTGTGTTTATATAATGCAGTACCCTATGCACCACTGGGGTGCGGGTAAGGGTTTGAATTGAATTGAAATAACAATTAACACCTTTATTCCGTTCAATCCTTGGCCAAGTTACTGGCAAAGTTTGTACAAGTTCCCTAAGTACCTTTAATTTGTTGCTTTTTTCAGTTTGTAAGTAAATATTTTACCTTCAATTTGTCGTTTTATTCAGGTTTTTACTGACATTTCTCGTTAGAACTGCATTTCATATGATAAAATATCAAGTACATTTTTTTTGTTTCATTTAACCAGTGACTAAATTTCATCGTTACTGACATCAGCAAACCGGTGGGAGGCTAGATAAAATTCTGTTATATGCACAACATGGCAGGCGTTTAAAACCATGATTTCATATTCAAATTGAATGATTTTAAGTAGTGTTTTATAATAATAATTACAAATATGGTACAGTTAAGATTTTAAGTATGATTTAACATAATTTTATTTTTCAAATGGATTTTTTTATTTAACTTAAAAATTTTATTTAAATTTATCAAAGTATTTTTTTATTATGTATTTATATGCAAAAAACTGTTACATAAAAAAATATTATTAATCCCGTCACTACAACTTTTATGTAATTATTTTAATGCAGTACTCAATATAGTTTAATTTTATTTTAGCCTTACGTTCTTTCTTTATATCACCATTTGAACATCTATCAAACATCCTTTAACTGCATATCGGCTGTCCAAACTCAAAACACAGTAAGGGACATTTTTTTGTAGTACGTTTTTTTTTGCATTTTTGGATTCTACTTAGTCCAAAAATGCAAAAAAAAAACATACTATGAAAAATGTCCCTTACTGTGTTATAAGTTTGGACAGCCGATATTCGCTGTAAAGTAATAAAAGTATTACAACAGGATTTCAAATAACTACTGTCTTTATCTCACTTTTTTGTAATTTAATGTAAAAAAACTCAAAGAGATTCTAAAACTGAAGTTGCTTTTCTTTGAAAATCTATTTTGTCTCATTTTCTCACTTTACGAATCCTTAGAATGATATTTGTTCTCATTTTATCAAACAAGAGAACGGAATATCATTCCTTATTTTAATACGACTGGGTGAATTTCGTCTCGATGAAAACATTATATATTACGTCCTTTCATTACATTTCTCCGAATGAGATAGTGGGGAATAATAAACCCGGGCTTTATTTTTATGAAAGGTGTTATCAGACGTACCTAAAATCATATCTTTTCTTTGAATTCGAAAACCATAAATCATTATTTGAAACTGATTTATTGCGAAAGCAACCGTAATATTTTCCATCAACCACCACAGGTGTAATATTTTTTTGTTTTGTTTCCTTTTTTGACCGGCCGGGAATAATTCAATTCAGAATTAATAAACATTTTTTATAAAACCTTACACAGTATTTCACTTGAGGTAAAGTGAAAATAAAATCTGTAATTCGAATATGAAAATATATTTCACAATCTTTTAAGCGTATCCAAATTTTGTGGTGTGAGTAACGGTACCAAGATAAAGCTTGTCAGGATTTTATACCACTCTTTTTTTCTCTGTGCTGCTTACACCCAAAAGAAGCTTCTGAGGTATCTCATGAGAGAGTGCGGCTATTATCCTTGGCTCTACCCGACCGAGTTTCTCCAGGGTATGCTTGGCTACAATAGTTTAGAGACTAGAAGGAATGTGTATTAGATTACGCATTTTTATCGATTGTTGCGCGGTATGATCGATAATTCTGAAATCATCCTAAACATTGGTCTGTATGTTCCCGATAGTTATCTAAGACAGCGTCGGCATAGATTGTTTCATATTCCTATACACAGGACCAGCATGCCGATGGTTATGCATGTAGGAAGAGCTACCGCTATGTTGAACAATATCTCATTGGATATTGATCTGTTCCATGTGTCTGAAGGAGATTTCCGAAGCGGGATTCTTCTACACCTTTAATAATAGTTCTTGCATATTTTTGATTTAAATGTATACGCTTTAAAAAAATTGTTATGTAAATGTTAGCTGAAAATAAATCAATTGAATTTAATTGAATTGAAACCTGAACCATAAAAGCAGCAGAAAGGAGAATATTTTACATATTCTAAATGTGGTGTTGGAGGTGCATGCTTCGAATCCTATTGACAGCTAGACGCGCCAACGAGTCCATTTGTCAGGAGTTACACTTGGATGCCTTGAATTTGGACATTGTCTATACACCAGATGTTGTTCAGTTATTTGGACACGTTGATAAGATAGCCTGGAATGACTGGTTGTGATTGGTAGCCTGGAAGAAAAGAGAGGGAGAGGAAGATCCTCTACCAATCAAGTTATTCTTCTTCTTCTTATTTTAATTGGGAATTTTACAACCAATCAAGTCAAGACAGCAGCAGGCGCCTTGGTGGTCGGAGCGCTACATACAACGCAGTCAATGGATAACTAGAAAAGAGTCATTACTTCGACAATAGTCACAATCTTCAGTGATGAGGAGTTAGACGGAAAAAAAATTTTTGTTCCCAAATCTGGATATTTTCCATAATTTTTTAAAAGAATTTTTTTGTTCTCAAATCCGGGTGTGTTCTACATTTTTTATCCAGTTATAAGGGTGAAATTTCCTCTGTGCGTACTCACCTTAATATTTAGCCAAAACACGCTCGATTAATTAATGAAAACATTACTCGGGCCGAGAGGAAACCCTCTTAGCGGAGTCAAAAGAGACTTAATAATAATATTTTTGATGGAAATTAACGAAATAATTAATAACGTCATTTCTAACGAAGGTTCTGTTTAATTCAATTGTAAATACTTGGTTCAGTTTATATCCAAGAGCTCCGGATCAAATTTAGGAGCGCTTCTAGAAAATGGATGCTTTGTAATGATGTAATTATAGGAGAAAACGTGAGATGAGACGGAGGAAGCGGGAGATGTCAGAAGATTTTAATAAATGAAATCTTCTTTAGTGTCTGTAAGCTTTGAAACATCCGACAGTAAGATCTTTGCATTCTGTCTTTGACCCAAATAATACTAAAAATTGTACTTCTCATTTAAATTTCACTCGGTAAACACCACTGTTTCTTAAAATCTATTGTGACACGTGTTTTGATATACACTCGTATATCATCTTCAAAACCAAATAGGGTGTTTGAAAATGATGCAGATTGCATCGAAATACGTGTTACAATAAAATTTAAGACATAATGGAATACCATTATTTCGAAATTAAAAAAGTTTACTCGGTTAATAAACCGAGTAAAATATTTTTATTTCATTTTATTTTTTATTTTTCCACTCTACCGAATCAATCTATGAAAAAAATTTAAAAAAAAATTATTTTATTATTTTTAAGTATTTGGACACACTCAAAATGTTGTAAATGTTATTTTCATTTCGATTTTTTTAAGCTTTTTTTAAAAAACATGATTTTTTAGGCAGTTTTCTTTTTCAAAAAATCACGCCGTTAAAATTTTACATTAATCATACATTTTTTTTGACATCTTTACCCATTATTGACAACCACCGTAGTTGTCAATCATGCGCAGTAATGGTGAATGTCAAACGTGTGTAAAGTTATCACTTTAACCAACCTATGACAGTCGTAAGCCATGTAAATGCCCAGACTTTCATATTCTTCTTGATCTATGTCAAAAAATAACTCCTAATTCGGGATAATCCAGATTTGTGAACAAATTTTTGGACACATTCAAAATGTTGTTAATCATACCGTAGTTGTACAGGAGAAAGTGACCAACTAACAAAACGTAAAATGTTCAGGAGGGCCATTTAAGTCACTTTTGGTTGGCATGAAAATAAACATCAATGCAATATATTTATATATTAATTTTAAATCAAACACAGATTTTTTGAGTATACTAAGTTATATTTTAGTAACAAAAACACATTTTAAGTGTTTTTGTTAATAAAATACAACTTAGTAGACTCAAAAAATCTGTGTTTGATTTTAAATTAATACATAAATTAAAATAGAGTTCTACAAATTAAACGCCAAATCAATAAATAAATCAATGCAGTAAGTTGTCTTTAACAAGTCAATATATTATACTTCCAAGTTTAAAATCCTTTGGGATTTTTTTCAGGGCAATATTAAGCTAGTAAGATATCAAATAGTCTATGATCACGCTTTTGTAAAAAATGCACTTGGTCACTTTCTCCTGTATGACTACGATTTATAAAAATAATGAAAAATTGTTTTTGTAATTCGACAAAGGTTTAAGGTTTAAAAAAATAACAATATAGGAAATATTAACCATGTTGAAATTTGTTTTTTATGAACTCAGAATGTGTTTAACACTTTGGAATGTTGCCAACGTTTTCCTTCGAATCTTCTTCCATGCGCCGTGTCCATAAATACTGAAATTATAAAAAAACAAAATCCTTCAGTAGACCTAATGGTGGAGATCTGATAAACGTTTATTTATCAACGAACTAAACCAAAAATTATATTTTATTTATGTACTAGGTGTACCCTGCCAAGCGCTGCTGTGGCTTAGTCTGTTAATTTCACAATGCTTATAGGTACAAAATATTTTTACAGTTATCAAGAAGCATGCTGTCCACCACGATTAAATTTTATATTTATGCATTGCTATTACGTTCAACAGATGGCGTTGACACTACGGTATGAAAAATCAGCATCGTCATCAAACTGTAAAAAAATACAATTATTTCTTAAAATTTATTATAACATGTGTTTCGATGCATTCCGCATCATTTTCAACACATTTCAAACACCGCTAGATTTTAAGAAAGCGGTATTTATGAGGTAAAAATTAAATAAGAAATGAAAAGATATTTCTACACTGCTGAATCAATCATTGAAAAAAATATATATTTTATTTCGCATCTTTTATTCTTCGTATTGGCATTCGAACTTACTTAAAATGTTGTAAATTTATTTTTCTGATAGAACTCACTGTTATTTCTGATATAAATACACAAGTCAATGATATATGTGTCAATTTTCGTATGTTTTAGACACGTTTTGTATTTTTCAATTAGATATTTCAGTATGATACATATCATAGTCGTACAGGAGTAAGTGACCAACTCACAAAACGTAAAATTTTCAGGAGGGCCATTTTTACTTCAAAAGTCAAAAGTCACTTTTACTTGGCAAAAAGGTAAATATCAATACATTTAGTCATTTTTAACCAGTCAATACAATATATTTCCGAGTTGAAAATCCTTTGGGATTTTTTTTGTGGCAATATTAAGCTAGTAACATATCAAATAGCCAATGACCACGTTTTTGTAAAAAAAAATGCACCTATTCACTTTCTCCTATATCGCTCACTCCTTTCAAGAACGTCATAAATCAAAAATCGAAAATTTTCAGTTGTGCATGTTTTTGGAATGCCCAGAAAATGTACTACATCCCAGCAAAAGCGACATATTTTTAACTTAATATTTACCCGCTACAGTACAGAAAGTATTGTTTTTTCATTTTGAGGAAAAGGAATTGTTTAATTATTTTTTTTTTAAATACTATTTTTTTTTTAAATGGAGAAAAACCTTCAGGTTTTACCTAAAAAGATCTGTTGCACAGTAAAAAGTTCAACAAGTGGCTTGATATTTAATTTTAATACTTTGTGTTATATTTTTAAACTTTAAAAACGTTCTCCTGAAAAATCAAGACTTTTGATTTATGACGTTCTTGAAAGGAGTGAGCGATATGACTACTACACTGTGTTTACAGTTATTTTACTTCTAGTTTTTTGTTTTTTTTTTTAATTATTTATAATGCCAAATAAATATTTTTTAAAAATCTTCACAGTTATTTTACCTGTAGTTTTTTTTTTAATATTTATTTTTAAAAATTATTAATACTACCAAATAAATCATTAAAAAACTAGAGGTAAAATAACTACGAACAGACTGTATATATACGTTACGCTGGCATATAAAACGTAGAACGAAACGATGAATAATACAAGAATTCTCAACTAAATTTTTGCATTGTTATTTACATCACGTATATTTCTAATAAAGGTTATCTCGCAATATTTAATTATGATAAAATTAATCAGACCACTAGTGGGGTAAGCCCGTTCTAAAGTGGTAGGAAAATTTGTATTTTGTGCGACTCTTAATTTTGAAACCCTCTCAAGTAATCTAGTAATTAATCGTTTTATGTATGAAATTTAATTAATAACTCCTCTCAAAGACTTAAGTCTAAATTACGAAACTTTTATTTAGTTAGGATATCAATTAGTGTTAGGAAAAAATTGTCATGAAATGATATATCATTATTTATCAACTATGAAGGAAAAAAATATCGGTAAATATATCAACTTTGTATCAAATGAAATTCATAAACCCTCTAAAAGGCTTGAGTTAAAATTACGAAACATTCATTTAGTTAAGGATATCAAATAGTTTTTTTTTAAATATTATCATGAAATGATTTATCATACTTTATCAAGTATGAAGGAAAAAATTATCATGAAATATATCAACTATGTATGAAATGAAATTCATACACCCTCTAAAAGGCTTGATTAAAAATTACGAAACTTTCATTTAGTTAAAGATATCAAATAGAGTTTTTTTTTTAAATATTATCATGAAATGATTTCTCATACTTTATCAACTATGAAGGAAAAAATTATCGGTAAATATATCAACTTTGTATCAAATGAAATTCATAAACCCTCTAAAAGGCTTGAGTTAAAATTACGAAACATTCATTTAGTTAAGGATATCAAATAGTTTTTTTTTAAATTATTATCATGAAATGATTTATCATACTTTATCAACTATGAAGGAAAAAATATCATGAAATATATCAACTATGTATGAAATGAAATTCATAAACCCTCTTAAAGGTTTGAGTAAAAATTACGAAACTTTCATTTAGTTCAGAATATCATATAGTATTAGAAAAAAAAACACTTTTACTGTAAATGAAAACACCTGTTCATTATTACTTGAATTTTATTATTTTTAACGACTAATAAATAATATATATATTATTTCAAAATTCCTCACCTTTGCTTTCTATTTTTCCTTTATTCTCAAACTCCACAACCTGACTCACAACCCTAGTATCAGTAGCTTCAGAAACTAGCTTTTCTCAATCCAACAAAGATGGCTGTTGTGAACTACTGTGTCATGAGATTGATCAATACATCTAGAAGTCAAGTTATGTGATCAAGCATAGGTAGAATTAAGAATGTTGCACGTGTGTTAAATAATTACTCAACTAGCCTTTGACAGGTCAAAACCCCTGTAAATACACAGACTTCCATATTCTTCTTCATCTATGTTGAGATGTATAAATGAACGCTCATTTTTACCTGGTTCCAGATCCAATGTATTGAAGTAAAGCATGGAGTACACAAATAGAAGATTAAATAGGGTTTACCAGTAAGGCAAGCCCATTATTTTTCACATTCGTGAATACATGATGTACCTATAATTTTTACACTTCATATCATTCCCAGTATAGTAAGCACCCAGAAAGTATTATAAATATAAACAATGTATTGTAATCATTGTAAAAATATGCTTACATGTAACTTTTGTAAGGTCATCACCTTGAAATAAAGAAAATATTCACTATAATAAAATATCTTCCTCAGATATTAACCATAAAGAAAAATTACCATCACCATTTAATGGCATGCATAGTGTTTAATAATCATGTAAGCGCGCGATAATTTAAAAATAGTCATCCATTAATTATGTATTTGTAATCATTTGGTCTAGATTTAGTAGTTTTTATTTGGAGTTGTTAGGCAAGCCGGGCTGTTGGGCTTCTAGGGAAGTACCGCCACTGATTGCGACATTATGTCATAATAAACATTTTATTATTCGTCTTAAAAAAAAATTTTGAATTGTTTTCATTTCATTCAACTCTATTTTTTGCTTTATTTTTACTTGTTAACTCTTTTTTTCACAAAAGTTACCGAAAATTTCAATTTCTTTTCCCATAAAGTAGCGATTCTAACGATCGAAGCTTATTCATAGAAATGTCAAAGCTTATTATGAAAGCTTGCTCTCTTTAGACTTCATTAAAAATATTTTTCGGACGTTAATTGTATAATTATAACAACTTTTGTTTGAAATGTTGTAAAGTAGTTCAAGAAAGTTATAGAATCTGTCGATGAAATTTGATTGATGATTATATCTTGGAAAAGTGAATTTATTTTCGCATCTATCGCGTTCTCGTTTCACGAAATAATGATCGGTTTTTAAATGATATTTCAAAACATAACAAAAAGTTGTATAAAATTTTATACAAAGCAGTTTCACATGTAATAAATTTTGTTATAAACTGTTTAAAAGTGGTTATTATCAATTGAAAGACCTTGAAAATATTTTTAACCTACACACCTTTTTTCAAATATTTTAAATGACCATCAATTTAAAATACTTTCGTGTTTGATTTTTTTTAAATAATGAAATTACTTTAATGTTTTTTTTCACATATCGCTCACTCCTTTCAAGAACGTCATAAATCAAAAATCGTCAATTTTCATTTGTGCGTGTTTTCGAAATGCCCAGAAAATGTACTATATCCCAGCAAAAGAGTCATATTTTTAACTTAATTTTTACCCGCTACAGGGCAGAAAGTGTTGTTTTTGCATTTTGATGAAAAGGTATTTTTTAATTATTTTTTTAAATGTACTAAATTTTTTTCAAACGAAGAAAAAACTTTCAGGTTTTACCTGAAAAGATCTGTTGTACAGTAAAAAGTTCAATAAGTGGCTTCATATTTATTTTTAAAAGATTGTATTATATTTTTAAACTTTAAAAACGATATACTGAAAAATCAAGTTTTTTGATTTATGACGTTCTTGAAAGAAGTGAGCCATATGTTTATTTAACTGGTGAGCAAGTTTCGTCGTTACTGACATCATCAGACTTGTGGTGGTTATAAACACAACAGGGCAGGAGGTTTTATTTAAACCATGATTTAGTAAAAAAAATCCTCGAAAAAAAGCTTGGAGTATGATAATGTTTTATTTTATTTTACAAATGGATTTATGTATGTAAATTAAAATATTATATGGGTGAATCTGGAACCGTTAGTCCGTTAGAACTGGAAGTCTTGTGTTTTTTTAAATATAAAAAACGGCATTTACTTCTCATCGACATGACATTATAGAATCTATTGTTTGTGTTCTAATGAGTATTGTAAAATTTAATAGGTGTATGTGACTTGGTCATTTTACAATTCTTTATTAAGGCAATTTCTTAATCTATTTATTTCGGGGATTTATAATCTATGCAATTTCCTTCCTTTATTAGATGTATGTAAATCTTTTTTTCTTTAGCAATCATTGACGGTGGTCATTTAAGTCTGAAAATAAATTTCTTGACTGTAACTCTGTTTAATAAGTCACAAATTTAAATCTTAACTATCCTTTCTTCACTCATTCGGTTCTCTCTCTACAGTATATATTTTATTTATAAAAAGGGATATTTCTCTAAAAAACGAATGCCTGGTCCGATTCATCCTTTTTAATAATACCTCTATATTATTCGTGACGTTTTAATAAAAACAGACAACCGTTGCGTGTTTTATTTTTAAAGTACGTTTATCTTGATTTGAGGCAGCTACGTATTTTCGCACTGTCTTTCATGGCTCAGTGATAATTTTTCTTTATTAAACTCCCACCGTTCTGTTATGTGACACATTCGCGTAATATACAGGATACATTAAAATGCGTACATACGTTTGCGACGCGCAAACAGTGGAGAAATATGACTTTGCGGGGGGGAGTCGTCATCACAGAGAAAAGGTGAAAAACTGTTAGAAGAGAATTTCCAAAATACAAGTAATACAGAATATAGCTATAAGAAATGTATTTGGTATGCTGTTCACCACTCATGTAAAAGACATTTATTTGAACACTAACATAATACTTTTTGACATTCTCCCAACATATGATATTACAAATACCATGCTTCAAATAATGTTTTAAACTTTTCTTGAATGTTTTTTGCAGATACTTTGTGGCACATTTTATAAACTTTATAAAATAAAACAACTTTGTTTTAACCACTTTTTATTGGAAAACTTTATCCAACCGGTTTCAATAAGAACCATGTCATCATCAGGGCTTATGAACTTAATTCTAAAACATTGAAATACTCATAGTTAATTACCCTTCCCTTACCTGATGATGATAAGGTTCTTGTCGAAACCGGTTGGATAAATCGTATCAATAAATGGTGGTGAAAATAAAATTATTATTTTTTATAATGCTTAAAACGACTCACAGAAACACCGAACCTATTTTTATTAGATAAATTCGTCATTTTTGTATACGAAGATACAAAAAAATACACGTAGAGCCGATAAACACAACTAAGTTTTGAGTAAAGTCCTAGCAATATATTGCCTGTATCCAAATTAAAACCAGCTGCCTGACACATAGAAAATAGAACCCAGTCCAAGGATCCAAAATGAATGAACTGAAAATATACTTTAAGGAAAGAAATTTTTGCTAGTGATTAGTAATATTTTCTGTTTTTTTTTCCTTTTAATATATGTTTTTTTTAAGGTCAAGAGATCTTGCATCCCTTATGTCACTGCGACCATATAAGCTCTATTGTGACCTTCCTCTGTATCACAGCTCACTACCAAGACCTACGTGTGTCATGTAACTCACAACCTGTCTTTGTAGTAGGAGCTTCACCTTCTCGGAGTCCAGTAGAGGTCCTCCAAGGATGTGACTTCGTTTGCGAGCGAGTGTGTCACAATTATAGAGAACGTAGATTGGCGTTTTGTTATTCTCCATTCAAAATCTGCATACTGGGGAGTCATGTAGTCCAATTTTTGTCATGTGTTTGTTTTCTCAGTCTGCAGTGTCCTGTCAAGGTCCTGGTTGGGATCCTTATTTGTTTTTTGCTAAGCTTGCTTTTAATTTGCTTCTTACCTTATTTTTATATGCTTATTTACTGTATCTTTTTTAGTTTATATTTTACATTTGCCCTGCATTTCTGACTGAAAATACACTTTATGGAAATATATTTTTGTAAGTGATTAGTAATATTTTCTTCTTTTTTTTTTAATATGCTTCTTACCTTATTTTTATATGCTTAGTTACTGTACCTTTTTTCGGTTATTATTTTACATTTTTCCCTGCATTTGTTTTTCAGTGTAGTTAACCTTAATCCCAATCCCAAAATGAGTAATGGAAATTACTCATCGGATACATGTGACTTATGTATGTTTTTTTTTAATTACCTAACGTCCAAGTGACTCTGAAATCTAGCTACGGCTTATGTAACACCACTTATCATGACCCTTCAGGCTTCAACTTTTTAAGTTTCATAGCCTATGCCTACTAGTGAGTAGATTTGCTCTTTACGTTTATAGTTACTATAATTTCATGTAATTCATGAGTGAAAATTCTAGGCAAAAACTCTCGCGGCTTATGTATGTTTTTATATATTTTTTCTTAAATATTCAACCACCACCCTTACTTGTCTCGAAGTAACACCTGCTTTTTCTTAAGCAGACATCGAAAAGGGAGTGGTTCAAAATAAAAATAAAAAGAAGGTTTTCCTACACTCGTAAAAAGACACGACGTTTAATGGGTACTCAATTCTTCTTCATGAAGTCCTTAAATACAAAATATACATAAATAAACGAGTGTTGACAAGACGCAGGTGTAACGTTCCGTTTTGAATTTTAGCAATACCTTTATCTTCTAGCAATTTTCATAAATTTATTATCTTCACCCTTATTCTCTGAGTTTGTACGTATGTATACATATTTGAATGCACATTTGTGGAAGACGGGATACTCTTTCGATATTTAATAAAAAATACTCAAATCAATCAAACCCCATTAATAACCGTTAAAACAAAACATTGAAAACATTCGTAGTAAAAAATGGGTAAAGTTGTAAAATTATTGATTTTCAATAAAAGTTTTACTTTTTAAATACCACTATTTCATAATCTTTTGTGACACGTGTTTCAATGCATTTTGCATCATTTTCAAAGAATGTATGTTTAAAAGTATGGTGTTTGTAAATGATGCAGAATGCATCGAAACACGTGTCACAATAGATTTTAAGGAACAGTGGTAATTACCAAGTAAAATTTAAATTTAAAATGAGAAGATATTACCACAAACCGGCTGCCGAATCGATTAATGTTATAAAAATATTGCTTGAAGAATAAGATTAACCTAAATATTCTTCTATATCCGCCTCCGTGGTGTAATAGTTAGCGTGTTTAGTTACCGTTTTGAAGGTCCCGGGTTCGATTTCCAGGGGGAGGGGTCAAATAAATACAAGTGATTTTTTCAATCTAATATTTTTTCAATATTCGGGTCGGACTGGTACCTGAAGCGGAGGGCTGATCACCTTGCCTTCATGCAAGTAACGATCAAGAAAACACTGTGTCAATACAATGTGGTGCCCTATGCACCACTGGGTGCGGATCAGTGTTAGAATAAGATTCTTCGAGATTTATTCCACAAAATGTTTATTTTTATTTTGTGTTCTTTCATTAATATATATTTTCGGAAAGAAAAGTATCATTGTGACGTCGTATAGGTTAGAAAAAATACTCATTTTTATTGATTTTCAAAATAAAACTTTTGGCAACCCTAACAGCTCGAATAGCGAATAGCAAACCGCGTTATAGCTCTTTATTATACTTCTCACTAAAATACGTTGCAACTTTTACAACAGAACGATAACGGTACGTTTTACCGAACAATTGGAGATCGTGTTTCGCGACAAAAGTGTAACGTGAATGGTATTGAATTTCATAGAGAACTGCGTTATTATTTTCTTGAACCGCACCACTATAAAGAAAATCTCTAGAACTCGCAGTTCAACTACAGTTCTCCTAGAACTCCTTTATAGTGTTTTCCCCCTTTGCGGCCTACAATGCGGTAAAAGCATACCCCCTAAACAGGTCAAAGTGGCATACCATCCAACAAAAAATATGTGTTAAATATTTACATCATAAATTTAAATTCTGAAGTTTTACACACAGAATATTCATGCAATTATAATAACACTGCGTTGCAAAGATGCAATACTCTTTGGGTGCAAATAAGGTTTCGAAATTATATGATCTTAACCAAAAGCAATTGTGGAGGTCCTTACCAAAAAGTTAACTAACTAACTAACCATCACGCCGCTTCCCCGTAAGGGTAGGCAGAGAGAATATAACGCCACACCACTCTGTCTTTGCAAACATTATTCGCCTCTTCCATGTTCATGCATCTCCTCATACATACCCGCCGATTGTTTCGACTCCTAACCTGACCGCTTTCAAGTATTTGGCATACCTGATCGTGCTAAGTTTTTCTCGGTCTTCCTCTGCTCCTTTTTTCCAATTACATCCTCCTCATAAATTTGTATTACCGTTCTTTCCTCACTCATTCGTTCAACATGCCCAAACCATCTAAACACCAACATACCAAAAAGTTACACTTCCAATATTGCTTCTTTTTCAAGACTGATTAATACTAAAACACTACTTACTTAAAAAATTCAAAAAAAGTATCTATTTAAATAGGCAAAAGTTATCATAAAATATTTATTTATTTATTTTTACTATAAAATGAAAAATCACAAAGTTACTACTCCAAATATAAATTACATTAAATATTTGTATTGTATTTGTAACTGTCAGTGAGAACATCAGTACTTCTCAAAACTAGCCGTGCTTACATTAATAAACTCAAAAAATAATCTCAAACAATTGTTTTATTATAATATAATATTTTGTGTTGCGATAAAACTTCTCCGCGCCTGAGATTTCGCCTTCCAGCGGCTGATGGATGTCTCGTTTGTGACATTAATAAAATATACATATACCTGCTTTGTTCAAATATTTGAAAAAGAGAGAAAGCATTTTTTCCGTACACGTACACACATAAATTTCGAAGCAGTGGTTTACCCTCGTGAATACGCCCTCCCCTGCGCGCCCGAGACATGGAGTTGTTCGTAAAATGTTTGACGGAAAACTCGATCGTGGTTTTTCGGGCGAAACAAATGTGAAAATGCCCAAAGCTCGTTGAGGCGAGCTTAATTAAGTTACTACTGATTTACTCAACACAATACGAGTATTTTTAAATGTGTTTTGTATCTAGCCTATTGGCTGCGAATGGCCCATGCGGAGGGAATGTACCGAGTATTTACGATTATTTTCATTACTCTAGAACTCAATAGCATTACGAGTTATCTCTGGAAAATTTCATATGATTGTGTCCAACTCAAATCACATTATTGATTTTACAAAATAAAAAAACTTTTTTTAACCACTTTTTACTGTCAACATTTTTAATGTGTCCAAATACTTGTTCACAAAATCTGGATTATCTCCAATTACAGGAATTCCTGTAATTGAAGATAATCCAGATTTTGTGAACAAGTATTTGGACATACTCAAAATGTTGTAAATAAATTATCTGGTCAAATAAATTAAACTTAAATAATAAAAATGAAAATGGTATTTTCTGGCGTTTCTCATGTGTGTGATTATAATCCAGGATTCGTACCTCACATACTAATATAAGAGTTTCTGCTTAGTAAAAAGCTTCTTTACATCTCACCAATAGATGTCTCTAGTGAAGTTCTAGTGATTCAAGAACAAGGTTTCTAAATTGGTTCATTTATATTGAACTTCCGAGAATTTGAGTAGTGTGGTTGTCAATAATGGGTAGAATTGGTGAATGTTACACGTGTGTAAAGTGATCCCTTAAACCAGTCTATGACGGTCGTCAGCCCCGTAAATGCCCAGACTTCCATATTCTTCTCTTTGATAAGATGTCAAAAAGTAATACTTTTTATTGTCACACTTTATCCAACCGGTTAAAATGTGCCAAAGTATTTGCGAAAAATATTCAAGACACGTTATACATCTTTGATTATTAACGTAATTTGTATCAGCCAGTATATTGTACAGAATAATCTATGTTATGTGCTAAGCATGAATTTTTCCACAATATTTTAAGTGTACCCAATTTTCGTGTGTTTGTGTATCTAAATTTTAGCCCAAATCTGGGATTTTTCCACTTAAAAATTAGTGGTATTAACATATAATTACTTCAAGAGAAACCAGACTGTAAAATACCACCTGGAAAATCTCAAAATAAAGAAAGTATAGGCCAAAGATAATCATTGTCGATAAAATTAAGACAGGTGTAAACTAAATTTATGAGGCGAATGTATTTTAAAATAGGAGCAAAGTAAAAAGGAGAAAAACTTTTTGTATTAGAAGACATATAAATGTGGAAGAAGCGAAGGTTGTATGCAAAGAGAGAAAGAAGTGTGTTGTTATATTTTCTCTGCCTACCTCTACGGAGAAGCCGCTTGGCTGAAACGTATTTATGAGACGAATGTTTTTAGAAATAAGATCAGATAAAGGCTGAGAAAAACTTTATGTATGACAAGACGCATGAATGTGGAAGAGGCGAAGATTGTTTACAAAAACAGAGTGGTGTGGTGTTTTATTCTCTCTGCCTACCCCTGCAGAGAGCGGCGTAATGGTTAATTTGTTGGTTAAAAAATAAATGGAAAACTGATTTCCTTTTTAACTATACTCATCAAAGTTTATTTAAAAAATTTCAAACATTATAATTCATTTGAATATTAAAATATTACGAAAGTAATATTCTAGAATTATTACAGAATTTGTTCAACGGGACTAGAAACGTAAACAGAGAATGTAAAACAAATAAAACGTATCCGTATTGGGGCGGAAACATTTTTTACGTATCAAAAACGAAATTCATGTTGTACAGATCCTGCATGTGTACCGTAGAACGGGGATATCTCGAATCGTTGGACAACTTTGAAACTAAAAATAAAATAAAAAAATCGGCCTTTATTTAACCTTACCAAATGATTGGGATTATCCGACATATGAACTCATGTACAAGGGTATTCTTCCAGTAATATCTCTAGAGAAATTGTTCAGTTCGGTAAATTAAAACCGTGATAATGACGTTTATGTCAAACTTTCCACAATACAAATAATAATATTTTTTTACAAAATAGTATCACTCTTTATGTACGGAAAAGTTTAATTTACGAAAGTTGAATTCACTCTCTCAGAAAAATTTTATAAATTCGTGGTAAAAAAGTGATCGATGATAATGTTTGGCTTGTATTTATTTTATAAAGTTTTATTTTTATTTTATTATTATTACTTCCACATTTAAACGTTTTTCAGATTCATAGATTCATTCATTTAAACCATTATCCACACCCTATGGTTGAATAGGGCACTGCATCATATAAACGCAGTGTTATCTTGATCATTAACATGTGAAGGAAAGGTGATCATTAACACGTGAAGGTTTCAGGTACCAGTCCAGGGTAATATTGAATAAATATTGGAGTGAAAAATTCACAAATATTTATTTGACCTTCCTGAGAATCGAACTCAGGACCTATGGTAGCCGAGCGTGCTGACCATTACACTACGGAGGCGGACATACCAACGCTAATTATTCCGACTCCTGACCCGACCACTTTCAAATATTTGAAATCACAACCCCTTGCTAATATATTATATGATTTTCTACGCGTTATAATGCAAACTGATGTTATATTACATAAACTTTTATTAGTAATAAAACCTGTTTTATATTTGAGATATAAAGCAACATTCTAACGACAAAGATAATAATAAAATATCGCATAAAACACTCTTTTGGCTTACGAAATACAATTGTGGTGCAATAAATCAAACTGTTTTCATTTCCTTCTTGAAATTTCTCCGTAGCGATTGGGATTTCGTACAAGAAAATGTATGTCAACTTTACTTATAGCAATCTGAAGTAATGTATCATGAAAATGGTCTAATTTCTTTGTCACGTCTAACAAGAGACGTTCCCATTTATAAAAGAAAGAAAATATAAAGGCATCTTGTTTGCTCTTTACATGTATGTTCTTTACATCTTGTATACGCTTTACATTTACATATTAAAAATCACTTGATAAAAATAAAGGTCTAAATATATTACACACATGCAATTGAGGACTTAAATTAGATTACATAGAAATATTATAAATTAAAAAGGCAATTAATAATAATTTACAACTAATAAATACACAAGTAAATGATTTTGCCAAAAGTCCGTTTTTAAATATGTTTCCAATCACTCATTATCCCTGATCTCTTTTGACTGTGACTGCCAATCAACACAAAAAAATAAAGACACTTCAGATCTTCCTAAGCTTCTTTCCCTAACCGTTAAAATATTTTGAATATTGTTTAGTAGATAGTGTTTTAGTGTTGATCAGTCTTGATAAAGAAGCTCCGAAACCGGTAGACATTATAATTAAGTTATTATTAAATATTTATAGTGATTTTAAAACAAAGTTACATTTTAATTATAAAATGGAAAATCACAAAGTTAGTGCTATATATTATATTAATTCATTTAAACTTACTTACTAACGGTAACATAACGCCGCAGAGGTAGGCAGAGATAATAGAACGCCACACCAATCTCTGTTTGCAAATAATAGCCTCTTCTACATTCATATGACTTCCCATACATACCCGCCGATTATTACGACTGCTGACCTAAAAACGTCCAAGTATTTGAAATATTTGAACACGTAAAATTTTCTTCAGTCTTCTTTTGCTCCTATTTTGAACTACTAATTTTCTGCGTAAATTTGTTTTTTTTTATTGTTATTTCCTGATCTATTCGTTCAATACACCCATTATATAAAAAAATATTACCAAAATTATTTAATTTGAATTTAATTTTTAATTGATAAAAACCATGATTTCTTAAAATATACTGTGACACATGTTTCGATGCATACCGCATCATTTTCAAACGCCATTCGGAATCCATTGAAACACGTTTCACAATAGATTTGATGAAAAAGTGGTAATTCTCAAAAAAAATTAAATTAAAATTTAATTGATTATTGCTACAAAATGATTACCGAATCAATTTATGAAATAATTTTCACCAAATTTCCTAAACATAGTCCATACTAACATTTATCAAGCATCGTTCACGTTGTGTAATACCAGTTAAAAATTGAATGATGAATGATAAGGAATGTTATATTACCAAACCACAAAGTTAACAATGCTTTTAATATACAAAATACTGCCCATATTCATAATTTGTGATATTTATCAAACAAATAAATAATGCTACCTCTAAATCACGTTTTTACTTGCTTTTCATCCAGCAAGTTTTAAAACGCAAAGGAATAAGAAATTCTAGTAATTTTTTATGCATTTTTAATTTGCTGAATAACTTCATGATTAAATAATAAATAAGAATGTCGTCCGCATTTCTTAGACGCAGCTAAGAAATAAGACCCCAATGCAAAAAGGTATGCCGTGATATAAAATACCTCACGCTGTATAATGTTTTGTATTTCTATTGTATTGTGTGTTGAACTGTTTTTCTGTATTGTTCATTTCATCGGAATACACAGGGTGGACCGTGTAGTATTTTGCTTTTGTTATACAAATGTACTAAAGAATAAATACATGTCACACTGTGTACAATATCGATTAATAAATAAACCCTTTCTTTCATTTCTTAAGGGTGATTGAAATCATTTTTAGTTCACAAATAATTAGTTCACAGTGTTGCTATTTCAACGAACGTCGTACGTTATTATCGTTTAATACTAAAAGACCAATCGATTAAAATAATATGCGAGTAAAAAGCGCTTTTTTAAAGCCTGTCACAATAGATTTAAAGAAATGGTGGTATTTATCAAGTAAAATATTCATCGAAAATCGACAGACATTACCATAAAGTGACTACGGAATAAAATAATGAAAAGATAAATTTTAATTGAATATAATTTTGTTACTTCAAGATATTTAAATTATTGTAATATTGAATATTCACAAATATTAATATTATCATATTAATATTATAATAAAATATTCATAAATATAAATATTAATATATAAAGAGGCAAGACACGTGCTAAGAATTAGGAATAGGTATCTAGCTAATGTTTATAAAAATCATAATTCGTTTTTGTATTTACTCAACATTATTTTCATTTCCTTTATTTCTATCCGAATCATTTGATTCTACCTCCCTTCATCTTATTTATTATATTTATGCCAACTTTGTACTTCCCATTCCCCTCTCCTGACTTCTCATTTGATCATATTTGTATTGACTTTCCTTATATCCTGCTGAATAAAATCATTTCCATTACATTTAACCAACGATTCTCTTACTTTTCATTTCAAGTCGCCGATTTCTGAAATTCCGGCGATGTTTCAAAAATACGTTGTTGTTTTATAAATAACTAACGACCCTTTTCTGGAGTTTTTTGCTGCGAACCCGAAAGGTAGAAGTTTAATAGCAAATTATTTTTATTGTAAAAAAAAACAACCACAAAAAAATACTTCTTTTTTATAACGTAGGCCTAGTCGCTTTTAAGAGAGTTGAAATATATCGTGATTTTTGCCTTAACCATCTTTTCCACGTTTTAGAATACAAATTTCGTAATGCCCCCATATTAACGTAGAACTTTATTACTTTAAAACACGTATATTTGATTACTTTTTTGATTTTTAATTAAGGTTTAAAATTTTCTTTAAATCTATTGTGACGTGTTTCCGCATCATTTTCATGCACCATATGTGGAATGCATCAATTTGGTTATAACCCAGTGAAATTTAAATGAAATGGAAAGATATTACCACATAGTAACTTCTAGATCAACGTATGAAATCAAATTAACAAACAAGCCGAACATGAAAAAAGCATTTTGAAGAACAAAACATTTTTTTTAAATTTTAATATAACTTGATAAATGCAACTTTTTCTAAACATCAATTTAGACGAGCATTTTGATGCATTTCACATCATTATCAAAAACCGGTGTTAGACATAATAGATTTTATCACAATATATTTTATCACAATAGAAACAGTAGTATTTATTGAGTAAAATTTAAAATAAAAATGCTTAATTTTTATTGTCAAATAATCTATGCGTCAGATTATCTAACATTATCCTACGTCGTTTCAGCGACAATCATTATTTGTTTCATGGTTAGTTATTATCGGAGATTATATTTTAAGTAACTATGGGCTATTATTGTTATCATGTGACTTCATACACAGAACATTCGTGGAAAAAATATCAGACATCACGAACGCACGAACTTTTCCATTTAACGGCTAACGGGCGTATTTTTTGGTTAAATTTCATTTGTATGATAAAAACACACACGGAAACCAAACATCACGGCCGTTAGTTTGCGTAATCACTTGCTTCTGGAAAACATGGCACCAGACACTTAATCGACTGACAGATATCGATTTGACGTGGTGATTGTTGGATTAAGAAACACCTCAAATAAGAATGCCATAACTTTTTTTAAAGTTTTTAGTAAAGTATGTTTATTATTCAGTATTTTTAGTAAAGTATGTTTATTATTCTCTTCCACTGTCTAATGTGTAAAAGGTTAAATTCTAAAAACCTTTATTTTTCATGTTAACCCTTCCCTTACCGTGCTGAAATGTTTTCGGAATGCCCAGAAAATGTACTATATCCCAGCAAAAGAGGAATAATTTAAACTTAATATTTACCCGCTACAGAGCAGAAAATGGTGTTTTTGCATTTGAAGAAAAGGTAATGTTCAATTATTTTTTTAAATAAATTAAATATTTTTCAAATAGAGAAAAAACCTTCAGTATTTCCCTAAAAAGATCTTTTGCACAGTAAAAAGTTCAATCAGTGGCTTGATATTTGTTTTTAATACATTGTGTTATATTTTTAAACTTTAAAGACGTTCTCCTAAAAATCATTTTTTTTGATTTATGATGTTCTTGAAAGGAGTGAGCGATTTGTACACCATGTGAAAATGTGATTTAAAAACGGGAAAAATATAAATATTCCTTACTGTTGCTTATTGACCATAGTTGAAATTGAAATGTATCAATTTTGTAACGTTAGCTCTGGTAATTACCTAAAAAATATATTTTTTTAAAAACATCGCAAGTACCCACCCGCTATAGCTAGCGTAGCGACACGACCACCTCGTACGACGACTTGTGTACAGCTAAAATGAGATCGTCGGAAACAGTATGAAGCCGCGTGTGCGTGTACGTAAAGTGCGGCAGGCACGCATACTCTGAGAAACGTTTGTGTATTAAATATTTATCCCCGATTTTTTTACAATTCATTTATTTCCGTCGCTGCAAATGAATAATTTTATATAATAATACTTTATGTAACACGTAAAAGTATTACGGAGGAATACAAAATTCTGAGCTCGTATCATTTATATTTTTAATTGTTATTCTTGTTTTCAAAGTCAAGTTGTAGTAAATACAAATCACCAGGAGGTGAAGGTTATAAGTAGAATGAGTTTTCATACACAATATCGTAGATTTCAACGATATTTATTAAATTAGTTATTATTGGTATTAACATTTACACAATTAAATCAGTCAATTATTCACGTTACAGATGTCTTATCAACAACATCATAAAAAACAACAATATATATATTGTGCTTTAGTTCAGGGTAGTATTAAATAAATATAAAACTCACTATGTAATTAAAACGCTGCTTCTCTGTAGGAGTAGGCAGAGAGAATAGAATGCCACACCATCTGTCTGACTTTGAAAACACTCTTCGCCTCTTCCACATTTATCTATCTCCTCATTAGAGTGAAAAATCACTTTATTTTTATTTTGACCCCCCTAGGGATGGAATTTAGGACCTTCAGCACGGTCTCTATCGTAATATCGGTAAATCTCTATCGTTTTTTATATGAAAGAAGTTGAAAGTGTGAGCATTGCAGGGTTTATGACCTGCCATCTTGCAGGCTAAATTATTCACGATCTTAATCTAACCTAACCTTACCTCGGTTGTTACTATCTTGAAATACTTCTATTTTAACCCTATGCTGAACACAATTAACCAAATTTGTGGTAAATTTGATACTGTTCAATTTTAGCTCTATCATTTGAATTTAATTATCATTTTATCTTTCCATTTCGACCCTAAATATTAGAGAAAATACAATAAATAAATCTCACCTCATCCTTATCGATAAATATCAAGGAACCGATTTAAATTTAGTAATTAAATCGGTTCCTTGAAAAAGAGTTCCTAAAAGTTAATAATTTTTAACCTATTGTTAAAAATATATGTAAAACAAGATGGCGACTAACGCAATAAGGTTTGAGTACTGAAAATCTGGATTTGAACTACCAATGTTCTAACCTCAAAAAAATAAATTCTGAAATCCAGAAAAATTTTCGTTTTTCAAAAAAAAGATATAGCAACTCGATTAAAGTTACTAACAGAATTTCTATTTTGTTTTGATTAGGCATTAATTTTGTAGAATATCTTTATGATTGAAATGGAAAAATAAAACACTTGTAGAAGACCACTTTTTTAACGTTATTAATATAAACATGACCAATTTCGAGAAGTGCAACGGTTCTCAAAACTGGTTTTGATTACATCAATAAACTCAAAAAAGTAAATTTATATAATAAATAAAAAAAAATTGTATTATACGAGTGTTTAATTTTTATATTTCAAAGCTTTTTTCGTAAACTTTACATGTCACTATCATGGATACGTTATACACAGACAGTGCCAAAAGTCTCGAATAATATTCCTATTTCTTCCATGAAGTAATCAAATCGTATGGGTTTGTATTATATTATATTTGGTATGGATTTCAACAAATCGATTCTGAACTGTTTGATTTTCATACTTGTATAAACATCAGATTTATTTTACGACACACGCTGTTTATTTACCAACGTTAGAAGGAAAAAACGTTTTATCCTTCAGTTAAACAACCAATATTTTAAAGGTTATTCAAACATACGAACGTCCGCAGTGATTTATTAAAAATAATATTATTAGATAAAAACTAAATAAATTTTACATATTTTTGATGTCTGACGCATAAATTGGAACACTTTTTACAGATTTCTAGATATTTTCAATCTTCTAACGATGAGTGTCAATGTTTAATTTAACGATTAACTATCAAGTTGAGTCTAAAAAACTGGGCCATGGACAAGAGCCAAGAGATCTGGTCTAACAGCTCAGGAATGAAACACGCAAAGGAACTGATCATGGGGTACTCGCGGAAATTCACCACAGAAGCTCGAAAATTTAGGAAAAAAGAAATAAGGATCCTAACCAGGACCTTGACAGGACACTGCAGACTGAGGAAACACATGACAAAAATTGGACTACATGACTCCCCAGTATGCAGATTTTGTATGGAAGATAACGAAACGCCAATCCACATTTTCTATAATTGTGACGCACTCGCTCGCAAACGAAGTCACATCCTTGGAGGACCTCTACTGGACTCCGGGAAGGTGAAGCTCCTACCACCAAGACAGATCGTGAGTTACATGACACACGTAGGTCTTGGGAGTGAGCTGTGATACAGAGGAGGTCACAATAGAGCTAATATGGTCGCAGTGACATAAGAGATGCAAGATCCCTTGACCTCAAAAAAAATGATTTAGGATAAGGAATGCATTAAAACACGTTTCAATAAGTTTTCAGAATTATTAGTAATTACCGAGTGAAATTTAAAAAAAATCGATAGATATTAATTACTTCAATGTGACTGCCGAATCAATTACTGAAAATATTTTTTTAATTGAATTGTATTTTATTCTTGAAAGTTTCTTTCAGAAACTTTGTGGCACATTTTATAAAATTGTATAAAATTAAATTAAAACTTTTTTAACCACTTTTATTATTGAAGATTTTCTGCATTAAGGTGGTTATCGAGACCGGTTGGAGAAAAGTACCAAACATAAAAGTGTCAAAAAAAAACAATATTTTAGTTGTAAATGTTAAACTGATATTATCGTGAACACGTTTTAAATCCTTGTTATCAGTATTACCAAGAAGTTACTACCGAATCAATTAATGAAGCAAAATTATTTTCTTTGAAGATTTTGATCGTGCGGTTATGTATTGTAGCTTAATTATTCTGCTTGTCGCGGTGAAACCCGTACCAAAGTCCTAGGCCCCGCGTAACACATTTGAGAACCACTGGTAAAAACCCCAGGGTCGTTATGTTACGCATGTATTTTCAAACATATCATTATTGTACACGCTAGAGATATTTGCAGGCAAAAATATTTTATATCAGGCAATTAAAATTAATCCAACACAAATATTTTGTCATTTTTAAGATTTATTTTTATGATTCAGAGTTTGCCCTGTGAATTAAAAAAATGATGAAATCACTAAGCCGTTAAGGCTTGCCTGTTTGAATCGTGTTTGGTGATGTAATAATAATCCTTGCTTGCTAAATTGCTTACATCACAAAATATCACATTTAACGTTTCGCACTACATTGAATATCTTATAAATGATCCGGGTTGAGAAATAATTGGAACGGGTGACAAAAATACAATAAGAGTTTTTTTTTATAAAGTCGCATATTTAAAATAACTTTAATTTACGTATTTAACGATTCTTTTTTTAGTATGAAAGCTATGGGAGGTTTATTTACGTCAGAACTTTTTTGCCGTAAAAAAGTTGTTTTTTTTATTGTTTTTTAAAGCTTCCGATGTACCCACATAATTTGACGTTATTTTCGTTCCAGCAATTCTGTCAACATTATTGTATTATTTGTCAACCTCTTTCGTTTCAAATGATTAACCATTTTATTAAGGATTCGTTTATATATTTATGCGTATTACTTTAGTATTCTTCTTCTAACCCTCATTCGCACCCAATGGTGCATAGAGCACTCTATCAAATTGGAGCACTTTGAAGTTGATTGTTAATTATATGATTTCAATGTGCATTACATACTTACAACATTCACCATTCTACCCATGATTGACATCCACGCAACTCAAATTTTAAAACTCATACATTTATCATAAATCTCGCGACGCTTCATGTTTAACTTCCCGGGAGCCATCTATGATTGGTTTAAGAAAGTTTTTATTTAACAGAGACACTTTTATTTAGATGTATACAAGAACCTTACCGGATTATTTTACATACTGGAAGATGCCAAAAAACATGATTTCGAATTTTTATACAGCTTATAATTTAACCAATTATTTTTATTCATAATATTTTGTGTGTCCAAATCCTTATTCACAAATCAGGGTTTTCTCCAATTTGTGTTATTTTTGCATGTTTTTTCATCATACTCTTAATAATAAATTACAATAATGTTCTCAATGAGTTTTCTCATGCTGAGGGCATATTTTAGAAATAATGATGTTTTTGTATGCTTTGTTTTGTTTGATTAATTATCTAGAAATTTTGTTAAAATGAGAAGAGTTTAAAAGGAATAATTATTTCTAATAAATACCTTATGAATATGTTTCTTATAAATTTATTAACATGTTCATATCGCTCACTCCTTTCAAGAACGTCATAAATAAAAAAATATCAATTTCCAGTTGTGCATGTTTTCGGAATGTCCAGAAAATGTACTATATCCCAGCAAAAGAGGCGTATTTTCAACTAAATATTTACCCGCTACAGGGCAAAAAGTATTGTTTTTGCATTTTGAAGAAAAGGTATTGTTTAATTATTTTTTTAAATAAACTAAATATTTTTCAAATGGAGAAAAAACCTTCAGGTTTTACTTAAAAAATCTGTTGCTCAATAAAAAGTTCAATAAGTGGGTTGATATTTATTTTTAATACATTGTGTTATATTTTTAAGTTTAAAAACGTTCTGCTGAAAAATCTTGTTTTTTGATTTATGACGTTCTTGAAAAGAGTGAGCGATATAATAAATAAATAGGGTAATATTTTTGATGTTTACCAAAAACGAAAAATTGTAAAAATGTTATTTACCAACTCTTGAGTTTATCCTGTAGTATGGGAATACAATTTTTTATTTTCTGATTACAACGAAAGAAAGAAAAATATTTCTCAATTAAGGGTGTTTTTATTTCCAAAATTACCATTTAATATGGCAGTTTATCTGTTTTTTTCTCATATAAACAAGAAAACTTGTTTTTTTAAGGCATCAGAAAAATATTTTAACAGCGTGAGTCACATCTGCTTATAATATATCTTCACTGTAATAGCATTAGTAAAGTATAAAAAATAGAAAAGTATAAAAAGAGTTTCTATTAAAAACTTCATAATTTTTTTTTTTTTGTAAACGAGTTTTAAAATTTATTCAGTTTATTTTTTTGAAATAGTTTTTAAAATAAAAATTGCAAGATTAAAATTTGTAAATATGAACACCTTTACAAAATTTTAATGTGATTTATTGAACTTGGAAATTAACTTGAATTTGAATATCTAAAAGATGTTTACATACGCAAAGTTTAAAGAAGTTTAAGCAAGAGCTAACTTTATATAATATTCCTTTTTTTGTATTTTATATGATGGTTTTTCTTCAAGACTTATTAAGAAATCTTCAATTGAAAAGTTTGTAGTTTAAATATAGAGCATAATATAATGTAGAAATCCCTATAGCTTATGCTAAAAAAAGCACTTATCGCTCACTCTTTTCAACAACGTCATAAATAAAAAAATCTTGATTTTTCAGGAGATCATTTTTAAAGTTTAAAAATATAATCAAATGGATCAAAAATAAATATCAAGCCACTTATTGAACGTTGTACTATGCAACAGATCTTTTTAGGTAAAACCTGAATGTTTTTTCACCATTTCAAAAATATTTATTGTATTTCAAAAAATAATTAAACAATCCCTTTTCTTCAAATCCGTTCATCCATTATTTTCGGTCTATTGCTGTTTGCAGCCGGTTTCTACCCCCCACGGCGGCTATGTCGTCCATGATCATATTTTTGACGGCTTCTGGTGACTGTTTTATTCTCCTAAGGTCTCCATCTCAAAATTTTAAGGATCCATCTTGTAGAGTCCTGTTTTGCAACATATCCCTCTCATTGCCACTTGATCCTGCCATGCGATCCATGATATCCGCTATTTTGGTTATTTCTGTAATAATTTCTTCATTTTCATTCACCAAGGATGAATCTTTCTATGGATTCCTAGCTTCTCTGCGTTTTTTTCAGAGCCTATACTAGTAATTATTTGTCTTGCTAGTAATCATGTTTTAAAGTTCGTGAATCACATAATAGAAACTAACTACTCATTTATCTCTAAAGTACAGTAGACGTGCGGTAGTTTGACGTTGTGAGGAGTGAAGAATAAGGCGTAGGACGCAGCAAATCTTTGTCACAACTGTCGTCAAGAAAAGGCGATTGAGTTGGCTAGGCCATGTACTCCGAATGCCTCCCAAGAGCCTTAATTATTTATTTTATCTCTCAGGCTTAAACCAGGCTTGGATTGTTTCATGAATTGATGTGTACATTTGACCTTCGCTGCGTTTTTTTTTATGAGAGCCATGAATTTTTGTACTTTTAATTTCCGACGCGGATTTTTTTCTAAATATATCGTCGAAAAATAGATTTCTCTCTTTTATTTTTCTCTCTTTAATTAATTATAGCCCTGTTAAACTTTCCGACCATTTTTAAATACTCAGCTCATAAATCGTTTATTCCGACATCAGCCCCCCGCCATCTATCTGTGTTTCGCTAAAGTCCGCAAATCAAATTATTTTTCCCCGAAACGAAAGGACACAGCATTGAAAATTCAATTAAAAAGTTCGCTTTTCACTGAGTCAATGCCGTGCGGCCATTTTAGAAACAAGAGCTTAATTTCGGGATTGTTTTATATTGAACTAACCAGTGTTGTCGGAAATTTAATTAATGGTATCATATCAATATCACTGTTTATAGAAATCATTTTGACATGGTTTCCTCTAAAGCAGCGGTCTCCAACGTTGGGTGCGTAGAAAATTCTAGGGAGTACATCACATTTGTAAGACAAGATAATGCAAGGCTGAGAAAAGCTTAATATAATCAGAATATTAGTTTATTTGATTAAGTTAAATGTATACAAGTATATCGCTCACTCCTTTCACGAACGTCATAAATCAAAAATCGTCAATTTTCAGTTGTGCATGTTTTCGGAATGTCCAGAAAATGTACTTTATCCTAGCAAAAGCGGCATATTTTTAACTTAATATTTACCCGCTACAGGGCAGAAAGTGTTGTTTTTGCATTTTGATGAAAAGGTATTTGTTTATTTTTTTTTTAAATATACTAAATATTTTTCAAATGGAGAAAAAACCTTCAGGTTTTACCTAAAAAGATCTGTTGCACAGTAAAAAGTTCAATAAGTTTCTTGATATCTATTTTTAATACATTGTATTATATTTTTAAACTTTAAAAACGTTCTCCTGAAAAATCAAGTTTTTCGATTTATGACGTTCTTGAAAGGAGTGAGCTATATGTGTGCTTTACCTTTTATAAATATTTGTGTATTGTTTTCGATGTGAATTATTTAAATGTAACTATTATGAATTGAATTTTCAATAGACCCTCTCAGACGAATGTGCGACAAAATGATGTGTGAGTTGTTTGAATGATGATGTAAGGAATGAGTGCAAGGTAAGATAAGCATTATAGATGAAATGAAATGAAAATGAAATGTTCAGACTAATTCATTATATTTTTTATTATGTTTATTATACTAGTTCCAGCTTTGCCGCCGCGGTGAGCTGTGAGCTAATCTGATGTACTCAAATTCGCAGTTTCCACCGCTTTTAATACATTACACATTTTCTGAATTAGAGAATTATTCTAAAATTATTATTCCGCTGTGATTATAATTATTATTCCAAGGATTAGAAATGATATCAAACAGAGTCCCGCATTGGGATTAGACTTGGTTAATTCGTATTTCAGTGCCAAGTTTGATTCCACAAAAGCCCTAGACGTCCTTTTGAACGGAACTACGAAGGGTTGTGTCAAACAATACGATATGTGTAGTTGGCAACTTCTTATCATAAAATATAATTTAGGTAAATGGAAAATCATGTTTTCAAGCGTTTCCTAAGTATGCAAATATATTCCAGGATTCGGACCTCACATACAAATGCAAAGAGTCGTCTCTACTTAATAAAAGCTTTCCTTGTCCAAACATAGGTGGCTGTTTTGAACTCGCACATACCATGTTACGAGTTAGACTAATATATTTAACATTTTTACATCTCATCATAGATAAAAAAGGATAAGGAAGTCTGAGCATCTACAGGGCTTACGACCTTCATAGGTTTAGTTAAGTTGTTAAAAATGACTAAGCGGAGATAATCCAGATTTGTGAACAAGTATTTGGACTCACTCAAAATTTAGTAAATAAAATAACTAATCAAATTAAAATTACACAAAAATTACAATTTACGTTTTCAGGCGGGGCTCAAATACATGAATTTAATCATATATTTAATCATAAAGATTAGGACCTTGCATACACATGGAAAGAGTCTCTACTTAATAAAAGCTTTCTCAAGCCAATATAGATAGCTGCTGTGAACTTGCACATACTGTTTTAAGAGCTTGATCAACATATCTAGCTTGCATCCCACCTCAAAAAGATTAACATTCTAACTTGTTCGTTGTGCGCGTGTGGAGAGGAGGATGAGACTGCTGACCACATATTTTTCAACTGCCCCTTACTCCCTAACCTCGAGTTCATTCAGGACATTCGGTCGGAGGGTTTGTCCTTCCCGCTGAATGTTCAACACCTATTGTCAATCAACTCAAAAAATGTTAACGGTGCGATCATTAAACACATAAAAAAGTATGGCAAAAGCGCGTGACCCCAAAAAAACAATAAAAAAATATATATATTGTTTAAGTAAAATCACTAGTATGGCAGGTATCACCCAAAATTGGGTGCTTTGCCAATAAATTAAAAAAAAATTAAAAAAAACATATCTAGTTTAAAAAATTTGAGTTTAGTGGTTTTCAATCATGGGTAGATTTAATGAATGTTTCACGTGTGTAAAGTGATCACTCAACCAAGCCTATGACATTCGTAATGCCTGTAAATGCTCAGATTTCCATATTCTACTATTGAGATGTCCAAAAAATATACAGGTATGATGCAAATAATACTCTTGTCTCTCAAAATTTCACTTATATGCAAAGAGAGAAATTTTCAACTAGTAAAAATATTTTTTAATTTAAGTTTTACTTGGTTAATACAACTTTTTCTTAAATCTTTTGTGACAATTGTTTTGATGCATTTCCTTTCATTTTCAAACACCGTATGATGATTATTATTAGTGTCCGCCTCCGTAGTGTAATGGTCAGCACGCTCGGCTACCATTCTGCAGGTCCCGGGTTCGATTCCCAAGGGGGGTAAAATAAATATAAGTGATTTTTTCACTGTAATATTTATTTAAAAATTACCATGGACTGGTACCTGAAGCGGAGGACTGATCACCTTTCCTTCATGTATAAACGATCAAGATAACACTGCGTTTATATGACACAGTGCCCTATGCACCATTGGGGTGCGGATAAGGGTTTTATTATTATTTTTTTATTATGATTATTATTTATAATGACATGTTAAGAGCACTTTTTATTATTTTGTTTACTTTCTAACACTGTTTTTATAAACTTAAATAATTTATTTGTTTTTTTTTCAGGTATCATGGATAAGGAAGCGAGACCTCCACATCCTGACCGTCGGCGGGGCCGCGTACAGCTCTGATGGGCGATTCTCTGCACTTCACGCAGACGGCTCTGACGAGTGGGCGCTCAGGGTTGCATCCGCTCAACCCAGAGACTCTGGCACCTACGAGTGCCAGGTCTCTACAGAGCCCAAGATCAGCCAGGCTTTCAAACTTAATGTAGTGGGTGAGTGATGTGATATGAGCCTTTTTTTTAGTTGGTATTTACTAAGTAAAACGTTAAACTTAAATAAGCCAAATCAATAAACGAAATTTTATATTTTATCTTCTAAATTAGATTTTTTAATTTACAAAGTTAGGTATTTTCTTATCTAAGTTAGATATTTTCATAAAATTAAAGCTGTACTGCCATTTTTTGGTGGAACTGCATTTTATATAATAATGTTTTAATTTTATAGTTTTTCCCATATTTATTTTATTCGATGATGTCGGTAACGACTAATAAAAAAATTACAATTCTTATTTTATTATACTTTTTTTATCTACGAAGGTATTTCTAATTTTTAATTACGGAGGAATTCTAAAATATTGAAAAAAAATTAATATTCATTTTTAATTACATTCCCTTAACAAAACTTTTACATACTTAGTTTTGGTAAGGGAATGTAATTAATTATGAGTATTCTAATGTTTTCAATATTTTAGAGTTAAATAAACCCAGATAATGACAAGGTTCTTGTTAAAACCGGTAGGTCAAAGTATATTATTTAAAAAAAAATGGTTAAAACAAAGTTGTTTAAATTTATAAAGTTTAAGAAAGATATGTTAGATGGTTTGGACGTATAAAACGAATGAGTGAGGAAAGAACGACAAAACAGATTCATGAGGTAAATGTAGTGAGAAAAACATATCCTTTTTTTTCCATAGTATCTCTGCAGTATCCCCGTAGCCTGCACGTTTGTCTGAATTCTCTCAATATATAGACATTTATGTTGATAAAAAGTGGTAAAAGTCCCATCAGCTGTATATCTATGATAAATATCATTTTTGACATCTCATCAAAGATGAAGAAGAATATGGAAGTCTGGGCATTTACGGGGCTGACGACATAGGATGGTTCAAGTGATCACTTTACATTCACCAATTCTACCCATTATTGACAACCACACAACTCAAATTCTTATATGTTCTCTATATTTCAACCAATTTTGAAACATTGTTCTTGAATCACTAAAAATTCACTAGACACATCTATTGGTGAGACGAAAAGAAGCTTTTTATTGAGCAGAAAATCTTTTATAAGTATGTGAGGTCCGAATCCTGGATTATAATTACACACATTTGTTTCTCATAAATTCTATTATCAATGTCTAAATTCCTTCACAAATTTTGTAAACTTAAAATGACCAGTTTATCCTTGGTATTTAATTTAGCGAACGACGTTGTAAACTTGGGGCAATAAATTATCTTAGTGGAATATTTTCTGGTAAGGTTTCTGGAGTGGTTTCCTCGATGGGAAAAGATCAAAGGTGTGGTTACAACAACTTGAGCAAAATAATTACGGTAGTCCCTTCCTCAAGAACCTTCATCATTTAACCCTTACTCGAACCTCCCTTAAGTATTCCCAAATTTATCATACATTATTGCCTAAGAAGTAACTAACCTGCTTGAAATAGTTTCATTACAGTAAAATATGATTGAGTAATATTCAAGCCAACTATTTACCAAAATTCAAGTACATACTCGAAGAACAGTTTATTATTTATAGATTTTGGCTTTTAATTTATTAAACTCCATTTTAATTTTTATATTTAATGCAAAAATCAAACACTGATTTTAAGAAACGACTAAATTGTATTTTATTTTTAAAAACACATAAAATTAATTTATTTCGCCTTGTTATGGCATTTTTAATAAACTTACTAATAAACATTATAATTTAGGTCACAATAGACTTTATATGGTTGCAGTGACATAAAGGATGCAAGATCCCTTGACCTAAAAAAAAACATGTTGTAATTTATATTTGAAGCAATAACGTTGTGAACTTCCATTTTATAATTAAAATATAAGTGGTTAACATTGAAACCAGAAACATTATTATTAAGTTAAAATAAAATATTTATAGTGATTTTAAAACAAAGTTGTATTTTAATTACATAATAAACATTCGTTTAAAAATGCCATAATAAGGCGAAACAATTTTATTTTTATGTGTTTTCAACAACAAACTAAAAATCAGTGTTTGAATTTAAAATCTAGTTTAAAAAAAATAAACGTAACGTTACAGCTCAGTTTTGAATAATACCTTTATTACTAATACTCAATTAATAATACTTTTTTTTACTAATTGATTCGTTAGTCATTTTATGGTAATATCTACCCATTTTTTAAAAGAATAATCTGCAAATGTTACTTAATAAAATTAGTGAAAGTTTTACTCGGTAAATACCACGATTTCTTTAAATCTATTACGATACGTGTTTCAATGCATTCTGCATCATTTTCAAACACTGCATTTTAAATTATACTGCCATACTATTTAAATTAAATTAAGAGAGGTGTGTTGACATGGTTTGAATGAGTAAAAAAAAAACACTAAAAAATTATTTGGCGAATGTGGCCCGTAATAGAAGCAGAAGAAGACCGAGGATAACTTGGCATGATCAAGTATTTCAAATACTTGAAAGGTTAAGATTTGGAATAATCGGCGGGTTTGTATGAGATGTATGAATACGGAAAAGGCGAAGATTGTTTGCAAAGATATATTGGTGTAGCATTCTAATTCTCTCTGTCTACCCCTGCGGGAAGTGGTGTAATGGTTAGTTAGATAGTTAATAAGGTGAGTCCTGTCACATCCAAACATCTTTCTATAGTTCGATTTCCTCCCATATTCAAAAAAATTCAAATAACATTTATTGTAAATTGACCTGGGTATTTGTGATGTATTTTTTACATTAACCTTGCGTATTTTTGCTCTCTTACTAAGAATAATAAAAAAGTCTCTAACAGCAGAGACTTTTCGAGTTATTCCAAAAAAAAATACATATTTTGAATAAAAAAATTATTAGGTTATTCTTTAAGATTACACAAACAAACCAAGTCAAGGAATTAATAATAAATCCTGTAAAAATAAGAACAAAAACTCTGATTGATACGTTCTTTTTGTATGTAAATGGAACAGCAGATGCCTTCTTTGTATTATAAATAAACTTTTAAAGGACGCATTTAAGCATAAAATATATTCCATTTGCATAAGCTAGGGAAATTTATATTGTAATGTTACCGAAAAATGTGAAATAGTACCCAATAAATTGATTATGTATGTAAACTGCCTATATTTTCCTAACGTTTGTCCAAGTTTTATCTTAGCATAATAAAGCTTTATTTTTTTTACAATTTAATCATTCTTATAACCCACAAAGATATATTTTCATTTTTTTACATTATTTAATGTTGCGTTATTCCTGAATTGCCTTTTCACGTAAGGCACTTACAAAAATCATAATAAATTAGAGAAAATGCAAATATTACATATCGTTCGAGTTTTTTACCCTCATTTGCACCAAATGGTGCATAGGGCACTGCATCAAACTAGTGCAATGTTAAGTTGATTGTTCATTAAATAAAGGCAAGATGATATTATTTAAGAAATATTGGAGTGAAAACATACTTGTAATTATTTTATTATCCCTTTACCCCGGAATTAAATCCGGTTCTCCAGCATAGTAGTCAAATGTGGTTACCACTTCACTAGGGAGGTAGAAATCATCTTTTAATTATCTTTACATTAGTAAAGCTATTAATATTGGCGCAAAAAAATTCTCTTATACCACTTAAATATCTTGACTCTTAAAGAACAAGATGACCAGTCTTGCTCTTCTACTATCAATGTATAATATGATAACTATTGGTTTAAGGAAAAAAATCCTAAGATAAGCATTATAGATAAAATTCAGAAAAATGTATGAAAAAATGAATGAGTGCTCAAAGAACAGTAAAGCAAATATGAGGTAAATGCAGTTGAAAATAGAAGCAGATAGAGACCAAGGGGGAAAAATGATTTAAAAAAATGATCATCTATTACAAATACTTGAAAACGGTCAGGTCAGAGTCCGAATCATCGGCGGATATATATAAGGAAATAATCTGGAAACGGCTAAGATTGTTTGTAAACACAGATTGGTGTGGGGTTTATTCTCTGACTACCCTTGTGGGAAAGCGGTGTGATAGTTAGTTAGTTTTTGAGGAGATTGAATACACAGAATATGCAGTCGAAATGCGATCGCTCAGACGAATGTGTGGCAAAACGATGTTTGATAGATGTTCGAATGATGAAATAAGGAAAGAATGTAAGGCTGAGATAAGCATTATCGATAAAATTAAGAAAGGTGTGTTGAGATGGTTTGGACATGCGGAGCGTATGAGTGAAGAAAGAACGGTTAAACAAATTTATGAGGCGAATGTAGTTGGAAAAAGAAGCAGAGGACGACCGAGAAAAACTTGGCACAATCAGGTATGTCAAATACTTGAAAGCGGCCGGGTCAGGAGTCGTAATAATCGTCGGGTATGTATGAGGAGATGCATGAATGTAGAAAAAAGGCAAAGAATGTTTGCAAAGACAGAGTGGTGTGGCGTTCGATTCTCTCTGCCTACCCCTGCGGGGAAGCGGTGTGATGGTTAGTTAGTTAGTTAGAATACACAGTATTCAAATTTAATATCTTATACCAAAAATACATAGATCTATCCCAGAATTCCCACCACACAATGCTTAAATAATTGCGAGACAGTGTTGCTACCCGGACAACAGAGTAAAGCAGGAGTGATCAGGAGCACATGGTCTTGCAGTTAACAAATACTAGACTGGGTTTGACTAAGCAGTGCATGTGTAAGCAAGTCTCGAAACCCAATTAGAACCCTAATGGATAGCGCTCGAATGTAACCGAGAATTGAAATCGCTTGATGAGAAGGTCTGAAGGGGAAGTGAACATTTTTTAATTGTATCAACTTAAATGGCGAAATCACGGATTGCTAGAAAAAAATATTAAAACGTAATCTTTCTACTAAAAAGCGGGATAAATTCATCAGTAGATCAGTAAGTGAAAGAGATACATATAACGATAATTGATACGTTAAATCTGTTTGGAAAAGCTTAAGGATTATCCAGTGCTTAACTCGGCCCTTTAGTAAAATTATGAGTTGGAATTTTCTAATGCATATTTCAACATTTTGATTATCATGCATCGTTTTGCCGCAAATTTGTCTGAGAGATTGCATTTCGATTGCATTCAGTCTAATTTCATTCTTTTTTGCCAACTCCATTGTTTACTTCCATGTATTAGGGTTGGATAACCAGGATAACCAGGACTCCATTGTATAACTAGGATAACCAGGACTCCATTGTATACTGCCAGTTTGATATGATACTAATACTATAACAAACGCCTCGTATTTATTTTTATTTCAAATAAATTATTATAAAAGGTTTTTTTGACATTTTTATTTTTGTAAAATATATTTCTTGGTACAATTCACTAATTCATTATTTTCGTTTATGATAAATATACATATTTTAAGACAGTTATCCTAAGTACATTCAGTTTTGTATACAAAAATAAACTTGGCTTTATTCTCAAATATATATATATATATATATATATATATATATATATATATATATATATATATATATATATATATATATATATATATATATATATATATATATAAATATATATATATATATATATATATATATATATATATATATATATATATTATATATATATATATAATATATATATATATATATATATATATATATATATATATATATATATATATATATATATATATATATATATATATATATATATATATATATATATATATATATATATATATATATATATTTATATATATATATATATATATATATATATAATATATATATATATATATATATATATATATATATAATATATATATATATATATATATATATATATATATATATATATATATATATATATATATAAATATATATATATATATATATATATATATATATATATATTATATATATTATATATATTAAATATATATATATATATATATATATATATATATATATATATATATATATATATATATATATATATATATATATATATATATATATATATATATATATATATATATATATAAGGGTCCGCCAAATAACTTTTTTTTTTCAAAAACAGGGCGCAAAACATCGAGTGTAGCTTCGGCTGTGTGGCACGTAGCGCCGTCCTGTTGAAACCAATGTTGCCAATATCCTCCTCTTCAATTTTTGTGAACAAAAATCCGTTCAACATGGCCCGATAACGATCGCCATTGACTGTAACGGCCACTCCTTGCTCATTTTCAAAGAAAAATGGCCCAATTATGCCTCTGGACCAAATCCGCACCAAACAGTGACTCGTTTTGGGTGTACCGGCTTTTCAATGTATGCGTGCGGGTTTCTGTGCCCCAAATACGACAATTTTGCTTGTTTACATACCCGCCAAGATCAAAATGAGCTTCATCCGAAAAGATGATTTTTTTGGCAAAATCGGCATCTTCTGTAAGTCGATCGCAGGCCCACTCAGCGAAGCGAAAACGCATTGGATGGTCAGTTGGCTTCAACTCCTGAACCAATTGGACTTTGTATGGCGTCATACCAAGGTCTTTATGCAAAATTCGTCTCAATGATGTCTCCGAAATGTTCAATTGTTGAGAACGACGGTGAATTGATGTTGATGGCGCTTCACGCACACTTTCTGCCACAACATCGATATTCTCGGGTGTACGCACTGTTTTTGGCTTTTCACGCTTTGGTTTATCGATGAGGATGCCAGTTTCTTTCACTTTTTTCACAAGATAACGAACATACGGAGCTGACGGTGCTTCTCTTCTTCCAAAAACCGTACGCAATTTTCGCACACATTCTGCAACATTACCATGATTTTCAAAGTAATGTCGCAATATTTCCCAGCGTTGTTCAAGCGTATACACAACCATATTCGCTTAGCGGAAGGATAAAACTAATTATCTGTCAAATCAGACATGAGCTAAGTGTTACCATTCACGAAATAAGCACTAGTTGAAAAAAAAAACTTTAGATGGCGGACCCTATATATATATAAATATATATATATATATATATATATATATATATATATATATATATATATATATATATATTATATATATATATATATATATATATATATATATATATAAATATATATACTTTCTCATATTGATCGATTCTGTTTAAAGAAAAATATATCTTCTTAGTTTTATTGTTCAATTTATCAATTCTTCAAAAAAAAATATTGACAGTATTTTCAAATTCATCAAGAATTCTCGTGCCCAAGGTTTAGAACGGCTGGGGGAAGCTTCTCAGTCGACAGTAAAATTGGATTTAGTGTCAGCCGGATATACTCTTACACACTTTCATGAAAGTTTTCAGAAATCCCTTTACTTGTTTTTGAAAAGATCGTAAATGTTGCCAGAATACGAAAAAACGCAAAACTCGGAAAGAAAATTCCTCAACTTTTTAGTTTCTTACGCGAGACGGAACTCTCATTTACGCGAGTGTTATTTTACTTTTTTATATGTTGACATAAGTATAAAACTGCGTAAAGAAATACGCATTTTTCTATGGAACATAATATCATGAAGCCATATTTTTTATTGATAAATATATAAATTACGTCACTTATATAAATATTTTGTCCGCCTCCGTAGTGTAATGGTCAGCCTGCTTGGCTACCGTTCTGGAGGTCGCGGGTTCGATTCCCAAGGGGGGTAAAATAAAATATAAGTGATTTTTTCACTGTAATATTTATTCAATATTACCATGAACTGGTACCTGAAGCGGAGGGCTGATCACCTTTCCTTCATGTGTAAACGATCAAGATAACACTGCGTTTATATGACACAGTGCCCTATGCACCATTGGGGTGCGGATAAGGGTTTTATTATTATCATTATTATTATATAAATGTCAACTCGTTCATTTTCATAAATTTTGGAAACAAAACTGAAAATGAAGAAAAATTGTTAATTTAATATACTTAAATAATTATATTAAAATGAGAATTAAATAAAATAGAATGATACACAACATTTTGAGTGTGTCCAAATACTTGTTAACAAATCTGTGTTTCTCCACTTAGGACTTATTATTTCATTTTTGACATCTCAACGTACGTAAAGTAGATTATGGTAGTCTGGTGTTGTAGTTATTTAAAAATTGTAACAATAATTCAATTTTTTTCCTCAGTAGCTATTTTTTTACCAGCAGCTGTCAATAAGCACTTTGTCTACCATAAGCAATGTTTAGTATTGCGTATATTGTCGATATGTTTAACAGATTTCACTGCCATTTTTTTTAACAAAAACAACCTGTAATCAAAACAGTTTTTTTTCCTATCACAGGTGAACATACGTTCATCGATGTGTCAGAATTTCAAAGCTTAATAACTTAAGAAGATTATGGATTTTGAATTAACGAACGATTACATTTTTTTAAGTAAAGCTGTGAAATAAAACCATTATTTTGCGAGTATAAACGTATTCATTTTAATTATTTTTACGTAGAATTAGCAGAAAGCCTTAGTGTTTTCCATCTGAAAAACTTTTTTTTTTAACTTATTAAAAACGATTTATATCCAGTAAAAATACATTGCTTTACGTTAAAATACTTTCCAGGTAATAAAACTTTGCTTTAACGTAGATTTTTTTATACATCAGAAGTACGCTCGTATAATAGCAAAAAGCTCCGGTTGAAAGCTTTCATTGTACATACAAACGTTCAGGAAAGGATAGAGGTTGGATATTTTGGCGAAAAATGGTAAAATGGCGTGCAGATTAGTTGCAAAACATCCCATTTAGTCATTAGCGTTATTCAGAATAGCCGGGTATTCAAATCTATTCCCCTATTCCCAATTTGCGTCAAACGAAAATGGCTTGGCATGTCAAGACATTTGTTGTCACTGAAAAATTCACTTTGCAATAATAAATCTAATATCGTGCTCGCCTTATGGAAATTTTCCCAAATCCCCTTCGTATAATGCGAAAATAATAACCATCGCCGGTTTCGTCAAATTTATTTCTTAATTTTGAGGAAAATCGACGTGAAAGTTCTTTTTTTGTTTCAGGAATATATTGCTTTTTAAGTGATGCTTATTTCGGGTCAGAAGTTCTCGGTTCTCGGGTTTGATACGTGCCGCAAATTTGCATAGAACCTTTGTAGAACCCGGAGTCGGAATAAGTAATACTTTGCGCAACCACACGAGTACATATATGCATCAAAGATATAGAAATTACTTAGAGTTTCTTGTGAGAAAACGTGAGTTTTATGAGATGTGGAACTGAAGTGAAATAATAGTGGGTTGAATATAGACTGATATACATCATATTTTACTTTGTAATAAAAAATATCGCGTGACGTGTCACTGCATCGTTAGGGTTGTGGCTTCGATTAGATCTTGTTTGACTAGATTTCGATTAGATTTGACTTGAAGGGTTTGTGAATTTACTACGAAATTTTTCTATTCAATACTTTTAGTGTAGAAAACGTACGTGTAATGCTGTTAATAGTATTCAGATCAATGTAACTCATCATATATTTTACACACATGTGCTCGTTGTTAAATTATTAATAAGTATTGTTATTATCTAAGTTTACCAATAATTTTAATAAATTCTGATATAATAAATAGGTGATAACGCTGTCATGGTTTTAAACGTTAATATATACATATGTTTATACACACACACACACATATATATATATATATATATATATATATATATATATATATATATATATATATATATATATATATATATATATATATATTATATATATATATAGTTATATATATATATATATATATATATATATATATATATATATATATATATATATATATATATATATATATATATATATATATATATATATATATATATTTATATACATATATTTAAACAAATATAACAACAATATTAAAAACAGCCCACAGCTCATCTCAACCAAAATCATAAGATTATATTATGTGGAAATGTTTTGAAATTGTATTTAATTGTATTTTTAAACATTTCAATTTTTTTTAATACCGTGAATAAGAATGTAACCTGAATAAATATTACTGCAATCAACAACGTAGATTTTTACGGTAACGGTTAGTTAAAAAAACGGTTATTTTGGATTAATTTACGTATTACCCTATTTCAGTATGATAAAGCCTTAAAGATACCTCATGTAATGGTATTCAAAACGTCAGGAATAGGAAGTAATTATCCCAAATGATTTGTGTTATATAAGTACTGTGATTGTAATAATATTTTTCTTTTATTTAGTGTCCAGAGCCGAGATAATGGCCAGCCCGGAACTGTTCGTCCGAAGCGGTTCAGACATCAACCTAACGTGTGTAGTGAAACACACGCCAGACCCACCCAGGTAACACTAAAATTATGTATTGTATACAAATTAACAACAGAGAATTTGTCATGTTATGAAAAATATCAAATAATATTTTGATTACACCCTTAAAATCTTGGTACCTACATACGTTTATACGTACTCTTATGTCTTCTTCTGTGCGTGTCATGCCAAGTCCCCTTGACGTCGAGTTTCACTTAAGAGTAATTATCCTTGTCTTGGGCAGCTCTAAACAGCGCCTCAGCGTCTTTTTATTTCTTAAAATAATATATGATCTATCTTCTGCTCACACCTCATCGACCTTCTATAATTCCTTTCATGATTAGGTTCAATAGCTCATGATTCTCTCTTTTTATAACATGCAAGAGATAAGAATCCTTCAGGACGTTGATATCAGTCTTCCTACTCTTGCTCTTTGGAGCACATTCACGTTACTGACCAAATCGGTCCATGGAATGCGTAGCATTCTATGATATAGCCACATTTCGAATTCCTCTAATCGGTTCATAGTGCTGATCTTGAGGGTCTACGATTCAATTCTGTATAAAAGTACTGAGCAAACATAACACCTAATCATTATTTGCCGTTATTTCAATTGTGATTATCGTTACAGAACATATTTCTCATTTTATTGAAAACTGTATGAGTGGCATATATTCTGCATTTCACTGCGACTTTTGGGTCGACGTTTTCAACAAAGATTCTTACGTACCCTCATGATTTGCCTGTAATACTTCAGAGGGATTACAAAAGCCATAAAAACAAGAAAAATCACCCTTATTATTAGTTTTAAGCTCGCTCAACTGAGCAATAAAAATGATAAATTAAGTAATTAAGATACATTTGTTTAAAAAGTTATCGATAAAGGGCTTTACGATGCAGTATTATAAATTAAAGCTGTTACATTAAATACAATGTATTTTTAACCCTAATTTAGTCCGCAGACTGCCTCTTAAACTGAATGACGAACTTTTATTTTCTCAATTTCTTTTAAAAGACCGTGATAATTTCTTAAAGTTACATAAAGAGTAGATTGTTTGGAAAAAAATATGCAAGGGGCGTTTATCTTCACCTAGAAAACGATGTTAAGTTAAATAACTACTTTTTCATTCTTATTTTTCTTGAAACAGACTAGTAATATTGGTCAAAATTTGAAGCTTTTACAGCCGTTTAAAATTAGAGAGATAATACTTATAAATAAATATACTTTATAGTGTACGAAAACATCACAATTAATGCCAGAACTATAATGAAACCATGAATACCAATGAAACTATAAATTGATAAAAACAAGAAAGCCAAAGAAAGTAGCAGCTGGTTATGAAATTAAAGGAGAGAAGTAAAGGAACTAGGCCATTATAATATCATGGACGGTTAGGGCTCCAAATACAGATAACAATGTTTCAAGCATTTCATGAAAATCAAAAATGAGATGAGATTGTAAATGCTGCATTTTCTACATAAAACGTTTATTAAATAATCTTCATTTCGAACTCCCTCATTTAATGATAATTTATCAAAATCATTTATTATTAAAGGTTGAAATGATAGATCGTAATATAATTTTCGTATAAAATGAGAGTGATGTAACTTTACAATGAAGCTGAATTAATTAATAAATTATTATTTTACGTATTCCCTCTATTCTGTAAAGTTAGCCTGTATGGAATTTATTTTCCATTAACGTAATTGACGAAGCGCTTTTCGTTGTATGATATGTTATCATCAACTTCAAACTGGCATTATTTTGATATAATAAAATAATATATCAAATTAATATCAAAATAATGCAAGTTCATTAACCTATATACTTATACACCTAAATATATTTTTGTTCATTAGTTTTAATTTGTACCAGAAGATGAAAACATCTGTCCTTTTCGAAACTAGTCGTAAATAAAAATAAAACTCGATAAAGTGGTATATTCAAGTGTTTAATTTTAATAAAATAATCATGTCATTCCACAAAGTTAATGCCGAATCAATAAATAATATATTTAAATATTAAGTTCCTGATTGGCCCACACTAGATTATCCCTCCTGTTCCCAACACAGATTCAAATAAAAACGTATTGAATTAGCTAGAAGAAACAAAAATCCACTAAATGATCTATAGACCTTGTACATAATAAGCGAGGTAAATAATAAATGCAATTCCCATCTAAAAAAAATATTTTGATATTCTAACGGCACAGTAATTGAATATCGTCAATGTTATATCGTAATATTATATTTATCAAACATTACAAATGTGTATACATTTTTTATAACGTACGAGCGATCGATCATTATTTGAAACACAGCTTTCCGAACAGCGTGTAAGTGTATTAAGCATACATGAAATATTGGGAGTAATTATTCAAGTAATATAACATATCCCCATTATCTCCCCATGTCCCATGTTCCCTAATGGTCGGTACATCAGGTGACAGGGTTCTAGACGAGGGAGGTTCGTTAGCGAACAGATGTTAATGATCCGTTAAGGTACACTGATTGAGTGATCAGATCCCAATTTCGAGTGAAACTTGTTCACAAACCCTTAGCTGTTCAGATCTATTGAGCCGTTAACAATTGAATGATTGATCTATTTCGATGAATTTATTTTTTACTGTTTGATTTATTTATTTGGCATTAAATTTGTGAAATAAAAAGATCAGTTATATAAAAATATATATACTACCATTTTTTTATTTATTAATGGTTTACAAGACAAGTTTCGAGAATTACAAATATTCTTATCAAAATGAAGTTGATGAGAACATCTGTAGTTCTAGAAACTGGTCATTTCATATAAATATTTTTTTTAAATGGTCTTATACGAAGTATACCGGCAGAAATATGATGTTTCTAGAAACTTATCAAGTTTGAATTTTTTAAGGAACTATCAAATGTAAATTCACAATTTATTCGGGCTACAATTTAATTTTATAAATGTAAATAATACTGATCAAGTCAAATATGTTCATGAACGAACGACTGAATAAAGATCCATGGTTCAATTGATCAGGTCTTATTGACCGGATCACTCTAGTGATATAGATCTACTGATGCGGATCTTCTAAATAACCGAATTTTGCCCTTCTCTAAGGGATACGTGAGACGTCCTTCAAATGCGTCATCAACGTGGTGGAACATTTGCATACTTAATATGTAATTAACGTACATAATAATTAGATACCTAATATATAACAAAGTTTATTTGATTGCATCGATATTTCATGGCATCCCTTCAAATATTAATAGTATTCAAAGTTTAAATGACAGACTGGAATATATAACTTTTAGGTTTGAAAAATCCATTTAAGGGCCGATCGTTCCTACTACAATTTGGGACCTCAAATGTGATAAATATACTCGTACTTACAATCCAGTCTACTTTCAAGTATTTGTCAAACTTGATCATGCCAAGTTTTCCTCGGTCTACCTCTGCTTATATTGTCAACCGCATTCGCCACAAACATTTGTTTCACCGTCCGTTTCTCAATCATTAATTCCATATGTCCAAACCATCTCAACGCACCTTTCTTAATTTTATCGGTAATCCTTACACGTTTGCATTTTTTCCTTATTTCACAACTCGAAAATCTATTAAATATTTTTCATTAATCTTATTTCCACATACTATTTATTGAACAACATCAAGTGGATTGTAGGTTAAACGATTTCCTTATAAAATAGTTGATGTATAAATAAATAGAATTGATTTTCTGTCATGGTCGAGATCTTTCTAGAATTTATAGGACTTAAAGTTTGTATAGAAATTGGCACATAGCCATTGGTATCATTATGTGAAAGATTATGTTATAAATCTTATTCCGATCTTTAGTATTTAAAGGATTTCCCTTTAATGTCGCTCTAGAGAAATTAGAGGGTTGACTTTCATGTTTATATAAATCTGGATTAGTTTGGGTCATAAAATTTGTCATTTGATTCGAAAAATTTGCAAAGTTTGGCTGTTTTTTTCATACATATCAGTATGTTTTTCAATGCTTTTCAGGAATTTGACCAAAAAAGCAAAACAGTCAGGTTTTATTTAAACAATTCAATAAAATAAAATTATTTTTTTAACAACTCGCGTATCTTTGTGGCTGAAATTTAAAAATTGTAAAATAACGCTTAAGTGAAGAAACCCAGATTTGGTGAACAAGGCTTTGGACACATTCAAATTGTTGTGAATATTTTATTAAGGACAAACATGCGTTAAGAGCCGAGGTCAAACATGCACTAGTAGATTGTCCTGACGAAGAGACGGGTACGTCTCGAAACCGGTAGATATAAAAATCCACTAATATATCCACCGATATACTAACCACAAAGTTAATGCTTTGAATATTAATATTGAGAATAAAAAATAAAACACTCGTATAAGACCATTTTTGGTATTTTTGAATGTAAACACGACTAGTTTCGTGAACTATGGATGATTAAGATAAGGGATTCCAAAAGAAACTTGTCAGATTGAAATCGAATGAAAATTAATTTACAATTTTTTTTTAATGTTAAAATTTCAACGAATAACTGCTTTCCAAACACGATTCGCTTTGATCCAAATTACACAAACAAAATTATATTCCTTAATAAAAATATTATATTTCCATAATTTCGTCACGAACGTTCGACGTTCATTCAATCTTGCTTTATTTATAGCTTCTTTTTTGCTTGTATTCACTACCAATGGCCATTTGAGGGCCAAAAACATGGCATGACTGAAAGAAAATTGTTTTTACTTTAATATCAGGCAAGTCAAAAAAAAACTTAAGTGTACTAAAAGGTAAAATTGTATGAATAAGCAATCAAAATAGAGTAAACTCATTGATGTATTTTCGATACGGGCTATTGCATATTAATGATCAAGCATTGATGTTTACAAACAGTGAAGGTAATTGAAATAAAACTACAATTCTCACCCAAACTTTGTTTACTTTTTACATGTTTTACACTGAAAATTGTTGATGTATATTTTACGACTAACCAAAGTTAAATTATTTATTGATTTGACATTAACAGTGTCGATTGACTATGTGTTTTAAATATACAAATAAAACACTTGTACAGGTTGGCGAAAAATTAATTACCCTATCAGAAGATGCTATAATTTATGCAAATGTACGTCAATCATATTTAACGTTTATGAACTAGATACCTGTAATACAAATAAATTGATTAAACGGCACAAATATGTATCAACACTGGCGGCAGCTACATGACGGATATCATCTTTTTTACTTAACAAAGAAATGGTAAGTGTCCACATAAACATTTCCATTACACAAAATATTAATATGTCATTTAAAAACAAAATTTTAATGATTAATTTTGCGTCACCCTTTTCAGTACCTTCTCCATTTTCTTACTTTTAAATCCGTAATATCCTTCACCTCTAGCTTCTTCGCTTACATCATTTATATCTCATTCAAATATAAACTTCACTCTTTTATACAAGAATCTCAATCGCTTGACTGATCACCTTGTCTAGTGATATCATCTTTTCCACTTAACAAAAAAATTATATTTAGATTGTAGACTTTTGATGCAGTGCCCTATGCACCATTGTATACGGCTTAGGGTCAGCAGTAAAGCAAAATATGACCCCAGATAACGTAGTGTACGATATCTGTATTTCTGCAGTATATCATGAATATTGATCGAACGGCAGTTTAAGTTTGAAAAATAGGAAAGGCAATTTAATTTAAGGCGCGGGATCCGTTTTATGGAACCAATTTGTCTTGATTTTCAAATTGTCCTTCCGGTCCTTGGATACAGTTTTTTTCCTCTGGATGGCATCAGCCATAAATCTCCCTTGTGCCCTTAACAATGATAACTTTTTCTGGTTAGGAAGTTTGCCTGTTGTTTCCTCGTTTCGTCATTCCTTGGGGCTAACGAGAAAAATAAAAATAACGAGTTTGTTTAACATCGGCCGGCAGCCGCTAATAATAATGGAAACTTGGAATTGGAGCTTTCCGCCGAATCACGTTGGTCGGGAAGCCGCCATTTCGAAATGAAGCACATTAGTGATTAATTATTTTTTCATTATACTGCGCGATTCGTTTGCTGGAGTCTTCATATTGCGTTATTTAAACTATCGGCTTATGTTGGCGGGAAAAATGTCATCACACAAGAACGTCTATTGCAGAGTAGGTAATGAAAAAACGTCATCAGACAAGAACGTCTATTACAGAGTAGGTAATGACAAAACGTCATCAGACAAGAACGTCTATTACAGAGTAGGTAATGACAAAACGTCATCAGACAAGAACGTCTATTACAGAGTAGGTAATGACAAAACTTTATCAGACAAGAACGTCTATTACAGAGTACGTAATGACAAAACGTCATCAGACAAGAACGTCTATTACAGAGTAGGTAATGACAAAACGTCATCAGACAAGAACGTTTATTACAGAGTAGGTAATGACAAAACGTCATCAGACAAGAACGTTTATTACAGAGTAGGTAATGACAAAACGTCATCAGACAAGAACGTCTATTACAGATTAGGTAATGACAAAACGTCATTAGACAAGAACGTCTATTACAGAGTAGGTAATGACAAAACGTCATCAGACAAGAACGTCTATTACAGAGTAGGTAATGACAAAACGTCATCAGACAAGAACGTTTATTACAGAGTAGGTAATGACAAAACGTCATCATACAAGAACGTCTATTACAAAGTAGGTAACGACAAAATCCGGTCAATGGTCTAACTAACTTTTTAACTAAACACTCTCCTTATCATTCATTGTTCAATTAAATAGTGTTTTTTTAAGTGGTATTACACAAAGTGAACGATGAATGATAAGGAGAGTGTTATATTACAAACCACAAAGTTAACAACGATTTTTGTACAAAATAACTTATTAACTGACTAACCATCAAGCCGCTTCTCTACGGAGATAGGCAAAGAGAATAGTACACCATACCACTCTGTCTTTACAAACAATGTTCGCCTCTTCTACATTCATTCATTTCCTCATACATAACCGCCAATTTATCTGACTTCTGACCTTACCACTTAAAAATATAAGAAATACGTAATCATGCCAAGATTTCTTCAGTCTTCCTCTGCTTCTTTTTCAACTACATGCGCCCCGTAAATTTGATTTTACCTTTCCTTCATCACACATTCGTTACACATGTCCAAACCATATCAATCATACATTTCTTAATTTACACGATAATGCTTTCATTCTTACCTTGTTTCACCATCCGAACATTTAACATACTGCAACTATTTTTTTATTATATTTTTTTAATGTGAGGCTGTACAATTCCCGAACCAATGAAAAATTATTTAAAAAAATTAAATTAAAAAAAAATCATTTATATAATATGAGTTGGGAGGTCCTTCATTGTGTTATGTGAGAGAATTTTTTTAATGCTAAGAATTTTAAATGCTTTTTAAATGTAAGGATTGTTTTAGCATATAGCTGTTTGACTCATTACTTTGTAATTTGTAAAATATATCCTCTGAAATTTGAAACTAATTAAATTATGACGAAGAAATCCCTGAGTTTGTACGTCCCCAATTTAAAGTGTACATTAAGAGATCTGATTTTCTGGGAATCAATTAGTTGGTATTGTAAAATTATTCCCTGTTTTGGATAAAATGGTTACACTCTGGAATAAATGTGTAGGGTGTAACCTTACATTAAATTTTAATTAAAATCGTTACCAGGATAATGAAAACTCTACGGAAGCCTGATGAAACCTTTGGAAGGTTTGTTTCTTAACGATTTAAGTGACATAGGCAAGTACCTACCTGGAAAATTAATTTAAAATTTAATTCTTCGCTTATGGAGGGTGGTTTCCCTTCTTTCCTTCGATCTAATTTTAATGGCTCACTTCAAATCATAACGCGAGGTTAGACAACTGAAAATGATTATTACACTCTCCTTATCATTCATCGTTCACTTTGTGTAATACCACTTTTAAAAAAAAACACAAAATTCGTGACTACAAGGTTTTGAATAATCAGTCCATCATCAAGTGATTAAAATGTTAACCCTTCACTGCATAGTGTATCAAATTTGTTACATACCCAAAAGTTGGTGTTAAAACGTCCTTTAAAAATATAAACAACCCTTCTTTATTATTACTGATTAGATACATTCATAACTCACGTATATAGTTCATAATTCAGCCAAAAGACGCGCTATGAACGCCAAAATAATAACTTCACTTGTCTCTCGAAGACGAACTGTCAATGTAGTCATGCAGTCATGCAAAAAAAAGTCATGCAGTGAAGGGTTAAATTGTTACAGTTTGACATTAATACAAAAATAAAAAATTTGAAATAAAGATAAAAAAAACAAATGAATCACGATGGGAATATTTTTAAAAGTAGACTTGAAGTAAAATTTTCAAAAAAAAACATTGTGATTTATTTAATCTTCTCTTTCTATTTCAAAAGTTTATTTTTATATAAAGGTGAGACGTTAACAATTTCATTTTAATAACCTGAGGATGGAATGATTATTCCAAAACCGGTAGTCACGAATTAGTGTTTTTAAAGACCACTTACACAAAGTAATACCAATTACACAAAGTGAGCGATGAATGATAAGGAGAGTGTTATATTACCATACCAAAATGGTAATAATGTTTTTTATATACAAAATTGAAAATTAATATAATTATATGTTTTAGCATAAAAAAAAATTTGTCCGATAATAACCAATATCGATAAACCTACCGATTTTTTCTGACCCTTGTCCGCGCTCAAATGACGAACAGCATCCCATTGGATCGGATTCGTGTTATCTCGATCACTTGACAAGGTGATCAGTCAGGCGCTTGAGATACTTGTATACAAGAGTGAAGTTTATATTTGAATGAGATATAGATGATGTAAGTGAAAAAGGTAGGGGTGAAGGATAATACGAATATACGAGAGAGGAAATGAAAAATATATAGTTTGCAGGAAAGGATAATAATATGCCAACTTTCGGGGAAGTGTTAGAAATTTTTAGGAGTCCCCAATCGCAAAAAGTTAACAATTATATTTCCAAATCAACCTTACCTGAAGTATCTGTTGACTCTAACTGACATTTTTTTCATCATTAGTATTTTGTATTTAAATTCCAAGTTTACATTTTTGTCACTCGTAACTATAACAACAGTATGTGGAGCAAAGGACAAAAGATTTTTTTCCAATGGGAATGTAACTGTCTACCTAGATTTTTTTATTCAAGGGGACCGGAAAGGGTTAATTATTCAAACTCAAAAAGGAGGTATTGGAAAGACCCCAGCCATATTTGTAAATATATTGTATTTAAAAATAATACGGAGCTTGCCACAAGCGACGTGCAGTCAGAAGCATGGTCACAGATCAACTGCGCGAATCGGAAGAATCCAGTTCATGATTGCTATCTAGCTTTCACGTGGCACGCAGTAGTTAGAGTAAATAAATAAACTGTCCTAGTAACACAAGATGAAACGGATCGTTGGATCATTGGATCACGTGTCAGTGGCGTGCCTTGGTGGAAAATTGCATGAATATTTATCAAAACAATAAATTGAAGTAGTTAGATTGAAATAATAAAACGTCATAAATAACACACGATGACACAAACCGTTGGATCATTGGATAATTAGATCATTGGACCGTAGATTGCGTAAATATTTATCCAAACAATAAATTGATAAAACATACATTTTGAACATTTAAAGAGTATTTTTAAGTATTTTTATAAAAGTAACAAAAAATCATTGGTCAAAAATTTATTTTAGGGGGATTCTAAATCCCATTTTTAATTCCAGATAGGTTTATCGATTATTTTGTGATGCATGTAAATTATTTTTCAATTGAACTCATAATTACGGAAGAAACGAATTCATTTATGTTAAATTTCTTTTTAATTTCATTAATTGATTCGGGAGTCACTTGTGGCAAAACTTATCCATTTTTAATTGTTTTTTTACTTAATAAATACCACTATTTCTTAAAACTTACTGTGACACATGTTTCGATGCATTCCGCATCATTTTCAAACACCGTATGTTACCACATACGCTGATTGAAAATGATGCGGAATGCATCGAAACACGTGTCACAGTAGATTTTAAGAAATAGGGGTATTTACTAAGTAAAACATTAATTAAAAATTTCATTTTAAATAATTAACATCTTCTAAAAAAATTATATCAAATGCTAATTCGCGTAAATTTTAATCAACATTTTTAATTTCAAAATTATGAAGCTAACCAAATTACGCACGGAAATTTGGTCATGATTTATGTGCACTTGGATGTAAAAAGTGACCGAGAATTTCAAAACGACAGCCATTAACAATACAATAAGGCCCCTCCGACGCTTTTCCTCCTCCTTAGAGGTTCTGTCAGTGACAAGTTCTTTCCGCAAAATCCTTTAAGTTTATGTATTTCGTCCGGAAGTCCCTTTTTCGATTTCTACCTCTCGAAATTGATTTCCCGTCTTTTTGACGGATTCCTACAGGCCTCAGACAAGTTGGCTAAGTCGCAAACTCCTTTTTATTTATTTTATACCGCAAAAACAATATTTATTCAAACCTCCAAAGAAACTTCCAGTATAATATTACAATGTTTTTATGTACCACATGTCGTCAGAATTCTCGCAAAGAAAGCAAGTTAGAAAATATATTTATAGAATGGATATTAGCAAAGGAAAACGTATGATATGTAAGCTAAAACTATAAAGACAGAATAAATGGGACTATCATTTACTTATACTAGTTTTTGTATCTGACTCTCATAAAACAATGTCTCCAAATAAACGGATTTGATATTTTTATCAAGTCTAAACTAACATAACATATTAAATTAAACGATTTTTTTCCTTTTGCCATGAAATTATTTTTTTTGGATAGTGCGTACAGCACAGTTGAAGAGATTGTCAACCAAAAGTTTCAAATTCATTCATACATTACTTAAATTCAATTAAAAAAATCCATTTTTACAATAAAATTCGCATAAAATCCTGTTGTAAACTCTTACCATATATTAAATAATATGTCATTATTGTTTATACCACTACATGTATTTATTTAAATTTTGTTAAAAAATTAAATGAAATCATGGTTCCTTACCCCTGTCTTCTTGTGTTTATGTTATAAACATTGAATTATTTTTTCATCTCAACATAGATGAAGAAGAATATGAGAGTCTGGGCATTTACGAGGCTAACGTCCGTCATAGGCTTGTTTAAGTGATCACTTTACACACGTGTAACATTCATCAATTCTACACATGATTGATAACCAAACCACTCATATTCTTCTCAACTTCTATATATACTCGTATATGCTTCAATTTCGAAACAAAGTGCTAGATTTACTTGAATT